>NC_084503.1:6779917-6997417 GCF_024500385.1 Phyllopteryx taeniolatus | reverse complement strand
CATGCGATTACGTGTTTTTTTGTTTTTTTTAATGCAAATTCTCCAGCTTTAGAGAACGCACTCATGCCTTTTATGGACCTTTTATTCAGCATGTGCTATGATGTAACTTGTAACTCTATCACATTGTACAGTAGTTTGTATATGTATTTGCTAGAGCTTGGACTCTCCTTCTGAATCATCATTGGCTGTTCGCATTGACAGTAACGAATGACTAGCAGAGGTGGGTAGGAAGGTGCTACATTTACTCGAGTAACATTTTGGATAAATTGTACTTGGCAGAGGCCAAACCTGGATATTTCAGCCCACTTTTACCTTGAGAATACACCTTGCGATAAGTCGTAGATGTTTCTGTTGTTGTTGTTTTGGCTGAAACATGCAGCTTTTGGGGAACCTTCTGTCATCTCTCGCTTGCGCACGCACACGCTTGATCAATACACGAACAGCTTCTATCGGAATACAAGATTTTATTGCAGTCGTTTGAGATCAGAGTGCAATCGTGACATAGCACATTTGTCTCGTAGTCTGACTAGCATTAAGTGTTGTCGGACTCAGACGTGTTGTCTGTTCCACACCGCCAACAGTTATTTTTAAATAACTTTATTGGCCGTCCGATGTTTACAGGACTACGCCAAAAGACGCGCGACAAGGCTAAAAATAAACGAGCTTTTGGATTCAAATATACTGTGCGCGATGGCGACGCGGAGTTAATGTCTTTTGCAGAGCCGATCAATGATCGGCCAATTATGACATTAAAGCCGATCTGCCGATCAGCATAAAATGCTAATTATCGGCGGATACCGATAAGGCCAATAAAATAAAATTGGTGTCAAGTCTAGTTTAATGGTGTGTGTGTGAGTTTGTGTGTGTATCTGGGTACATCTTTGTGTGTAGGTATCAAAAAAAGAAATAAAAATGTACCGGCATTACCAGATAACTAGCAACCCTTTACTGCTCAGTGACTTTTTTTTTTTTTTTTTTTTTTTTTTTTTTTTTGCTTTCTGTCTCCAAAGTGTTCTCTGTCAATTGACTGTCTGTTGTCGTACTAGAGCGGTTCCAACTACCAGACACAAATTCCTTGTGTGTTTTTTTTGGACATACTCGGCAAATAAAGATGATTCTGATTCTGAGGTGTTAAACAAATTGTGTGTGTTTGCGCGCGCACCAGGGCGTGCCGTCGGACCCAGGCCTGAACCAGCGAGCGCTGCGCCTCCTTTTCTCGCGAGTGACAGACAAAAGTCCCGAGTGGGAATTCCACATCTGCGTCAGCATGCTGGAGATTTACAACGAGACGCTAAGGTGAGCATCTGGATCCGTCCGGCCGGCCCCCGCGCCGACATCACTTCCTGCCACGTGTGCTTGTGGCACTTAGGGACCTTCTCGGCGACAAGCAGGCGGACAAACTGGACATCAAGATGAATCCCGACGGGAGCGGGCAACTTTACGTGCCAGGACTGACGCGCGTCGCCGTGCGCACGGTTGACGATGTCAACGAGGTACAGCACGGCGCCGACTCACAGACGCTTAAGTAGTTTTCTCTCTTTATTTTAGCTCTAAAATGTTCATCTTGTCTTCTTCTTTCAATATTTTTTTTTTTTTTTTTTTGACATTTCTTTTTGTTCAGACATTTTTTTTCCAGTTAAGAGGAAATCTCTTGCTGACAGTTTCAGCCTACGTGAGAGCTGTCACTGCTTTCTGGTGTGACGTGTCTTAAAAACAGAAATATAATATAACGAAATATTTTTGTCACATTGTTCTTTTAATGTTGACTAATGACAGCTATGCAGACGGCACACAGTTATATCTACGGTGCTGAGAAAAAGTACTGGCTCCCTTCTCAAAATCTGATATTTTTGCATAGTTTCCCCACTTTGTTTGAGATCATCAAACAAATAATTTCTTTTTGCCCCCACCTTAACCGCAGCCTCGTGCGTGTGCGCTTTAGGTTCTGGAGGCGGGCCGAGCGAGCCGAGCGACGGCGTGCACCAACCTCAACGAGCGGAGTTCTCGCTCTCACGCTCTGCTCGTCGTCAGCGTGGCGGGACTCAACGACACCACGGGAAGTCGCACGCAAGGTGACGCCGCCGGCCGGCCGGCACGCGCTCGTCGCTGCGGCGCCGCGCTCAGATCGCGTGATCGTCCTCTGCCCCGTGCCCTCAGGTAAGCTGAACCTGGTGGACCTGGCCGGTTCCGAGCGGCTCCGTAAATCAGGTGCCGAGGGCGGGCGTCTGCGCGAGGCTCAGCACATCAACAAATCTTTGTCGGCGCTGGGTGACGTCATCAACGCGCTGCGATGCAAACACGCTCACGTTCCCTTCAGGAACTCTCGCTTGACTTTCCTGCTGCAGGACAGCCTGCAAGGGGACAGCAAGACGCTCATGATGGTGCAGGTCCAAAAACCACCTCTTCTCTTCCTATATTATTTCGTTGTCTTTTCACCGTCTTTGTTCAGTCGGACTGTGATTTTCAATAAAAATCCATCAGAATACAAAGTGGTTCTTTGTGGTCCGATGGATTGCTATTGAAAAGTGCCAATTTACAAGCCCCACTGTGGCACAGTTGACTGTTTTAACTGTTTTGGCATTAAAGGGGTGCGGATCCTCCTTTCTGCTTGACCTAACAGCCGAACAGGACAAAAAACAGCAACAACAGAAACACGTCTCAAACGACTCTCTCTCTCTCTCACTGATACTTTGTCTGTGTGTCTGTCCGTCCGTCCATCCATCCATCCATTTTCTCTGCTTATCTGAGGTTGGGTCGCGGGGGCGGCACTTCCGGGGGGGATCCCCGGGCGTGTCCAGCATCTCCAGCGTGTCCTGGGTTGTGCTCGGGGCCTCCTCCCGGTGGGACGCGTCCGGAACACCTCACCGGGGAGGCGTCCTAACCAGATGCCCGAGCCACCTCATCTGGCTCCTCTCAATGTGGAGGAGCAGCGGCTCTAATCTGAGCCCCTCCCAGATGAGCGAGCTACTCGCCCCATCTCTAAGGGAGAGCCTGGAAAAAGATCCAAATTAATAACACATCCAGTACCAAAAATAAGGTGTTTGCATCCCAGAGAGACTACCTGTACTGCCAACTGTCTTAACTGGTTAAAAAGGGACAAATAAGTCAAGGTATTGCGCAATCATAATTAAAAACCGCGTAATAGCGGGACCACGAAGCGTGAAGCGCAATATAGCGGGCGGGTCACTGTATAAGAAGAATAAGAAAAGAAAACAAGGGGAAAAATATAAGAATACTAAATATAAATAGAATACTGAATTGCACATGCAATTTCCGTGGTCCTTTTGTACTTGAAAAGGAGAAAGTAGTAGACGCCAGAGTGTCCGAGACACGCGGCCCTCACCTACGACCCGTTTGCCTGGGTGACCCGAAGCCGGAACTAGAAAGTAGAACGCCCCAGACAATTGACTCTCGCTCCTTGGATCATTGTGACAATTGCGTGCGTGTGTGTGTGTGTGTGTGTATTACTACTATTTTGAGTGTCTGTCTGTGTGTTCGTATGTGATGTACTAATTAGTCTGTGTCTGCGTGCGTGTTGCCTTCAGGTGTCCCCCGTGCTGGGGAACGTGAGTGAGTCGTTGTGCTCTCTGAAGTTCGCTCAGCGTGTTCGCAGCGTGGAGCTCAACACATCAAGCTCCGCCTCAAGGAGGACAGGCGAGCGCTCCGCTTCATCCTCGCCGACGCAAGAAAGCCTCGAGGTCAACTCCGATTATTTTCTCGAAGTCGACTCCGATTATTTAAAGGACGTTTCGCGAGGAAAGGAAGTCTACGTCTTAGGAAATGCTGCTGTGCCACCTTTGCACTACAGTTTTGCGAAAAGGAAGAGCGCCTGTAGAAATATTTCGTTACCCGCGCGAAAATTCCGGTCCGGCCCACTTGAGGTCAAATTGGGGCGAATGGGGCCCCTTGAACTCAAATGAGTCAGACAGCCCTGCTTTATACTGTGAGAATCGATCAAAAGGGGCGGCCTGGACTGTATTGCTTCAGTAACCCGTGTGTGCGTGTGTCAAAAGAAGAACTCCTTGTAAATTGGGTCTTTTGTGCAGATGGACTCGCCCCCCCTGACCCCAGGACCCCTCCCCTTATCTCGGAGCAGCAGTGCGGGCTCCTCTCTGAACTCTGCCTCGAGAACTCCCAGCAGCTCTCGACGGAAATCCAACTCTCAACTTTCCGCGGGTTCGTACATGCGCGCGCGCACGCGCACACGCACGCACTTCGACATGGTCTTCATTGTGCCCTTGTGGGAAATGCGGGCAATCCTTCCTTCCAGGCGCCTCTCCTATGTCATCACCGTGTCATGTGATTGGTTGTTCGCAGATTGATTTGGAGGCGGCAAGTGGGCGGGGCCAGTGGCAGGTAGGTGGGTGGGCGGGTTTGTTGCCGAATGCCGCTCGGCGCTCTGCATGGCATATGAGCCCCCCCCCTCCCAGCTCCCTCCCTGAGCCCCGCCCGCCGGTGGTGCGCCGGCACGTATGCTGGCAGCGCAGCGCGGCGGAGGATGTGGGCGAGTGGAGCCACCTGTCAGCTGACCTGTCACGTGTTCTCCGCAGGGCGACTGAAGATGGCGGCGTGAGCGGCCGGAGACGACGGCCCGAGCGGTGCTGTGGTGGAGGATGGTGACGGGTTGCCGCGGTGACCAAGCGTTTGATTTCTTGCACTTTAGACCGTTTGTATTATTTAATTGGTTGTGTTTGATTTGATATTCGACTGAAGTTTTCATCCGATGACGCTCCTCTGGCACCAGCAGGCCAATCGGACGTCCGACCGTATTTGGGCTTCCTCCGGTGTGCGCGTGCCGTGCGATACACGATGTGACTGAGAAGGTCTTTGATTGTGTTGCTTTTTGTATTTGCTTTTTAATAAATGTGGAAACTCCAAACTTTGTTGACGAGTGCTGAATTGTAGCAAAGGTTTTGCTGGCCGGCACGCCTCCCTCCGCCTGGAAAACCTCCGACGTGATTCAGTCTGACCGGCGTCCTGCTTTATTTGCGTGATGTGAATATTACGCCGCTTTGTCAGAAACGGTCGGCGATTTGATCCTAAAAACAAAAACGACAAAGCTATTCTTTCGTCCTACAAAAGGACAAAATATATATAAATATATAGTCTACGCTCTCAATGGAGACAGCAACACTGCCGCATAGCATGTGTGATTTTTTATTTTATTTTTTATTTTTTTTGATCCACAAACACACCTCCAAAAATTCCCAAGCAAAACAAAATATTTACAGATGATGAGTCATGATAAACGGACACACAACATTAAAAAGCACGTGTGAATCGCGGATCTATTTGTCAATTTGAAAAGCGTGCAAAGAATTTGGAGACATCTCTCCCCATATTGCAACTTTCCCATTCGTTGTGTACGTGCTTGCGCTCTCTCAGTTCTGTTTGAAGAGCAAAATGACGTTTTGGCATGAGATCATGTTGTCGTCGTCGCCCCCTAACATTTTGGACATGACAAAAACAAAAAGGAAGAACTGGAAGAAGCCTGTGATCTTGTTGTTAAATTAAAAGAGATTACAAATTGAATAACAGCTACAGTCTTTATTTGGCGCCCGAAAAAACGTTGCGTTGGGCAAGACAATTGTGAAGGATCTGCTTTTATATTTGAATTGAAAAAGAAACGCTTCTTTTCTTCCTTTCTTTTTGAATTTTTTTCAAATGTGTTTAAATGTTCGATATTTTGTGCAGCACTTTGTTCATGTCGCAGTTGTTTTTGTAACATTTTATTTCGGAACCCATTCATCCATCCATTTTTTTGTACCGCTTCTCCTCACGCGGGTCGCAGGCGTGCTGGAGCCCATCCCGCCTATTTACTTCCGCATATGACGCGCTGCTTTTATTTCGCTTTTTATTTTGCACCAATCTTGAAAATGACCTCTATCTTGCCAAAAAGAAATGAATAGCAGGTCAGAGACTTTGTTAAGCTTTTAGTTGAGTTTGGAAGAGAAACAAAATGAAAAAAAATCAAAAACTGTTGCATTAGGCTGTGACGCAACATTCGCATGTCACGTGGATTTCGCTTCCGTTCAACTTTATTAAACAGAGGTCAAAGTGGAAGAATCCTGCGATGCATGAAAATTGCTTTCTATACCTATATATATATATATATATATAAATGTTTTCATTTTAAGAAAAAAGGCTCAACTCTGCGTCTGGACGTGACGCTACTTCCGCCTCAGTCACGTGACGCCAGCCCCCGCCAAGATGGCGTCCGCCGGCGGTTCACTGATGGACGTGCTCTGTGAGGTTTACGAGTGTTCAGTGAACGCCACTCGACCGAGCCGAACCCCCGCGGAGGTGGCGCGCGCCATCGTCAGCGGCGTGCGCGCGCACGAGACGGCGGGTCCCCACGGTAACGAGACGGACGCCAGCTGCTTGGCGCTGACGCTGATCGGCCGGATGGTTGCCAGGGCGACGGCTCCCGCTGCGCACGGCCGCGTCGCCGGCTTCTACCGGGATGCGGTGGAGGTCCTGCTTCAGGACCTGGACGTGGTGTCTCAGATGGTGAGTCCCGCTCAGCGGCCCTCCTCGAGCCCAATGCCAATGCCAATGCCAATGCTAATGCCAACGTGTGGCAGGTGGCCAAGTTTGGCTGCGAAGAGCAAATGGTCAGCCACTTGGCCGCAAAGAGCGCCTCCGCCTGTGTCCTCTACCGACTGCAAGTATCCGTGAGTGCTCCTTGATTTCTGCGCTTTTTCTTGAGCTTTACGGCCTATTTGGCATTGACTTCCTCTCGTCTTTGACTCAAATTGACCACAGGCGTTTCTAGTTCATTCGAAATGCACCCCGAAACCTCTGATCGTACACTTCCCCCCTGCGAGCCCCTCCCACCGAGGAGACGAGGACAACGACGGATGGACGAGCGCCGAGGGGCACGAGACGTTCGCTCCTCGCTGTTCGCTGTTCTGCCATTTCACGCAGACGGCAATTTAAGATGCGTCCCGTTTGATTCACCGATGAGCGAATAGACATCGCGAATGTTTATTCGCGATTCCTCGATCTTAACTCCTCCCCCACGCTCAATCCTCGCGTCTCAGACAATTGAGACGCCGCGAGAACGACTTCCGGGTCGCTTTCGAATCATCGACTCGGCCGAATCGGGTCAAAACTTCTGCCGCACAAAAGGTATCGTGCGTTTCGATAACGTAGCGTTATCGTGCGGACAAAACGAAACCGGGAGCCGAGCGGCGAAGTCCGCGCCTTCCGCATTTAAATCTAACATTTGGGCTCATGTTGGATTTCCGTGTAAATCGGTTTTCAACACCGCTGATCCCGTTCAGGGTCGCGGGGCGCAGGAGCCAACCCCAGCTGACTTCGGACGAAAGGCGGACCACACCCTGCACTGGTCGCCAGTCGGTCGTCGGTTGACGAAGGCCAAAAGCGTGACGTCCCAAAGCTGCGGCCGACCTTCACCCAAATTTATGAGTACGTCCCTATTTATGCCCGCTTAAACCTCAGAAAGTATCAGAACAACACGGCCCGCTATTTATGATTTCATGGCCCAAAACGCATTTGAGAAAAAACAAAGCACTTTTTGGAAACTCAGGCAAGCTGCCATTTTGTTTTATTTCCTGAAAAGTTGTCATTCTGTCGTTCACACCCCCTCCGTCCTTTAATGGTCCGTTTTTGCCGTTCTCGGCGTCCGAGGCGGGAAGCGCCGCCGTGTAAACAGAGAGAAGAAACAAAAAGAGATTTGGTAACTTTGGAACTGTTGTCTACTTCCCGTGCGCGGGTGTGGTAGATTTGAAGCGGCTTCTCGATGATCGATGATGTGTATGTGATGGCAGGGGGTGGTCAGTCCCGCGTGGCATCAGACATGCCAGCGGGCACTCCTCAGTTCGCCCGCCGGCCCCGAACTGGACAGCGTCTTGTGGTCGCTGACCAGGGTCCTCCAGAAACTTCTCCAGGACAACCGTCAAGGTCAAACATCCCAGATCACAAACAACGTCCATACAGCAATCCCCCACGACACCAATGACTACTTTCCATATACTGCACTTGTATAATATATATATAAATATGAATCAATGAAATGTCAACATTTTCACCACAAATATTCTCTCGCAAATGTGTGCGGAACTTTGAACTCGGCTCTTCGAAGGGGAGCAATACGGATCACAGTACGACGGAACGGTACACGACTGGTTCGCACATCTGCCTCACAGTTGTGAGGTTGTGGGTTCAAATCCAACCTGGCCTGTGTGGAGTTTGCGTGTTCTCCCCGTGCCTGCGTGGGTTTTCTCCGGGTACTCCGGTTTCCCCCCCACATCCCAAAAACATGCATGGTAGGTTGATTGAAGACTCTAAATTGCCCGTAGGTGTGAATGTGAGTGCGAATGGTTATTCCTTGTGTGTTTTGGACATACTTGGCAAATAAAGATGATTCGGATTCGGATTCGGATTCCCTCGCTGGGGACGTCCAATTTTTGCAGTACCCTTGCACGATTATTCCGTCCTTCAATGCTCTGAGAATGAAATGACCCGGACAAATGAGAATCTTCACAAGCACGATGCCGCCATATTTTCGCTCAAGGTTATCGTAGCGTCAGAATCTGATAGCGGGCCGTACGTTTGCCATAAAGCTTGTCGGGAAATGCCGCGCTAGGCCGCCGCGCCGCCCGGAGCCAATGGTGACTTTTGTCTTTGATCCATCAGAACCGGTCAGGATGCTTCTGATGGCGTTCGACACGAGCGTCAGCGCCTCGACGTCCAGGTTCCTTCCCGCGGACCGGAGCCCCCTCGGCGCGCCAGACACCTCCTGCCTTCTGCTGGACCTTCTCGAACTTCTTACGGCGTCCGGTTCCGCGGCGCCCGCCGGCACGAGGGGTCCGAAGTTGACGTACATCCACGCCGCTGCGTTGATCGCCGCCGTTAGCCGTGCACCGCACTACTTTGTCAGCAAGAGGGCGGCGCTCTTGCTAAAGCGGGCGGCGCTGCGGAAGGCCGGCGAGGACTGGCTGGGGGCGTCCGGAGAGAACGCCGCCTCGGACGCCTCGGACATCGGCGTTCTAGCCGCCGCGGTGTCGGATGCGCTGGCGGCCGGTTGGTTGACGAGCGTCCGCGTGGAGTCGGCGCGGTTTTTCGGCGGGACGAGCGCCGCCAGAGGGGGCCCGGGAGACTCGGTGATGCTGCGCGCCCTCGGCCTGCTCGTCATCAAGAGCGTCCAGCATCGCGTCGTGTCCGCCGCCGCAGGCGAGTACCCCGAAATGATGCCGTGACGACAAGGTGTGCCCACCAAAAAACAAACAAATAACAAAAAAAGTTAGTGTGGCTCATTTTCAAATCATTGGATTCGACACAGAAATTCGAATAAGCGATGCCTTGATGTCCAAATGTCTCCGATGGTGGAACAGCCATGCTTAAAATCGCATGTTCAAAAAGTTATTGATGATTTCAAATTTTAAGACATCATAGTGAAGACAATCAAGAGGTAAAAACACAAATGTCCTAAAAATCATCACCAATGAGCACAACTTGCAGCCAGTTTTGTGGCAGCTTTATGACAGCAAATGTTGGCGGCTGCCTCCTCACCAGCAGTGCAGACGGGAACAGCTGGCCAAAAATGTCATTAGTATTCATTAGAATATATCTATAACACAACACAACCCTGCAGGGCGCCGTTGGAAATTCAGCTACTGTGGGTCGAAGTCAGAGAAGAAGAAGAGGTGGAAAGCGGGTTCTTCGGTAGAGCACAGAGCCAAGAACTGAACGTGGGGGCTTTGAATGTTGGGACTATGACGGGAAAATCTCGGGAGTTGGTTGACATGATGATTAGGAGAAAGGTTGATGAAGTGGGTGTCCAGGAGAGCAGGTGGAAAGGCAGTAAGGCTAGAAGTTTAGGGGCGGGGTTGAAATGATTTGAGCACGGTGTAGATGGGAAGAGAAATGGACTAGGGGTTATTTGAAAAGGAAGAGTTGGCTCAGAATGTCTTACAGGTGAAAAGAGTATCAGATCGAGTGATGAGGCTGAAACTTGAACTTGAGGGTGTTATGTGTCATGTGATTAGCGGCTGTGCCCCACAGGTCGGATGTGAGCTAGAGGTGAAAGAGAAATTGTGGAAGGAGCGAGACGAAGTAGTTCTGAGCATCCCAGACAGAGAGAGAGAGTCGTGATTGGTGCAGATTGTCGTGGACGTGTTGGTGAAGGAAATAGGGGTGATGAAGAAGTGATGGGTAAGTACGGCATCCAGGAAAGGAACTTGGAGGGACTTTGCAACAAGGATGCAAATGGCTGTAGTGAACAGTTTTTCCCAGAAGATGCAGAAACATAGGGTGACCTACAAGAGCGGAGGTAGAAGCACGCAGGTGGATTACATCTTGTGCAGACGATATAATCTGAAGGAGGTTACCAACTGTATGGTAGTGGTAGGGGAGAGTGTGGCTGGTGTGTAAGATGACTCTGGTGGTGGGGAGGAAGATTAGGACGACAGAACCATGTGGTGAAAGCTGAGACAGGAAGAGTGTTGTGCGGCTTTTTGGGAAGAGCCGAGACAGGCTCTCGATGGACACGAGGAGCTTTCAGAAGACTGGACTACTACAGCCAAGGTGATCAGAGAGACAGGCAGGAGAGTACTTGGTGTATCTTCCGATGCAGACTACGACGGTGCCGCGAGCGCGGACGATGGCCCCCAAACATCTCGCAAAAACGTATTGATGAATTTTTTCTTCGTCCTAAATCCCACTGAAAGAAACCATCACGATGCTTTTGCATTTCGCCACGACAACCGTAATTCTCTTCTGCTCGCGAGGACCCGAAAACGTTTTGTTTTGCTGTTGCCATGACGACTAATTGCTTGTCCCGTGTTGTCGCAATGAAGCGGTCGCAAGTTTTGTTGCGGCCGCCGTGACTCGTACGTTTGTATTTGTCATCTCTGTCGTTATGACCTTGCGGGGTATTTTGTCTGTCGCCGACATGACTTTTGTCGTCGCCACGACAACGCTCGTCTTGGCTTGCGGTGTTGCCGTGACGACCGACCGTAGCGCTCATCCGGTGTTCAGGTGCCGCCGAGGCCGGTGGGCATCTGGGCTCCCTGTGGCGTTTCCTGCGCCAGAAGGGCGTGCGGCCGACGGACACCGATCACGACTGCGGCGTCCTCCCGCTGCTGTTCAGCGAGCAGGACGACGACATGATGGAGGCCGCCAAAGCCGCGCTGGTCATCTTCCTCCATCTCAGGTACGTGCGGCGGGGGCGTCTGTCAACGCTCGAAAGACGAAACTAAACTGACGCGTGCCCTGTGCCCCGGCAGAGATGACTGGCGCCAGGACGACTCCGCGCCCGTCCGAGCGTCCTGCGTCGCCGGCTGCAACCCGCACTGCCACTTCCTGTTCCTGCTCGGCGCCGTCTCGGCGGACCACCGCATCCTGCTGGACTTCCTCATCTCCACGGAAACCTGCTTCCTGGACTACCTGGTGCGCTACCTGCGCTACCTGAGGACCGACCGGCGGGGATTCGCCGCCTCGTGCCGGCGGCTGGACGCCGGCGGCCGCTCTCTGGCTCCCTCCGGGGGGTGCCGCCTCGTGGACTACGATGATTCGGACGAAGAGGCGAGCGGAGACTCCCCGGGTTCGGAGCGGTTGCGGTCCAACGCGGGGGCGAGCGATGACACGCTGGGTAGGGCGCTGGGCTGCCTGGTGCGACTGCGCCGCATGCTGGCGAGGCTGCAGAACAAGAACCTTTTTCCGTACAAGGCAGACTCGCTCCTCAAACTCTTAACGCAAGTCATACAACTGCTTAACGCCGACTGACGGACTCGGCGCTTCGTATTAGAGGGCAATAATTCATCGTTTCGTCCGCAACTGATCAATCATCAATTGTCCGAATCCTCGCGATTTCAGCCTCTCAACCGAAAATATTTTTCCGATTTCTGCAGCCCTCCATGTTTGCAGACTGATTATCTTTGTGTTGGAAAAGAAGGATTGACATTTGCTGATTTTCTGACGGATGTTACGGACCAAGCCGAGAACACGATCATCATCAATTTATGTCAATTTGAAATCGTGTCCTGTTTTTCAATACAAGTATGGAAATTGAAAATGTTTTTTTCCGGTTCGTTGTTTCATTGCACTGCGATTGGCTGGCGACCAGTTCAGGGCGTGCCCCGCCTCCTGCCCGATGACAGCCGGGGTAGGCTCCAGCACGCCCGCGACCCTCGTGAGGAGAAGTGGCTCAGAAAATGGATGGATGGATGTTTCATTGCAAAAATAATTGTCAGATTTATCAATTATTCAAATAATCGTTAGTTACCACACTCGATGGAAATTGAAAAATGTTTTTTTTATTCAATTCATCTATTAACTCCAACTAACCCTAACCCCAAAAATTTGACGGATTAATCGAATATGAAAACAATTGTTAGCTGTTGCCCTTGATGGAAATGTGTTTTTTTTTTCAAACCAGCGCATGAATTATTTGAAAAACAAAATAATAATAAAAAAAATAATATTTAAAAAAAATAAATAATCACCCAATTGATGGAATATGAAAAAAAATCGTTAGTTGCAGCCCGTTAGTAGTAACCCAACATACAATTTGTTTTTTTTTGCATTGTCTTGTGAGCCCAAATTTGAGGTACAGTATGCTGCTGCTGGAATGAAATTCTTATGTTTTTCAGCAGATATTGACATTGAATATAGTTCAATTTATTTCATAGAAACACCCAAAATAGGTTTTACCTTAGCAAATGTATATTTGTGATAATAAAATTTAGCAAGAAAGATGAAGACGTTAATTAATTAATTTTCATTTTCAGCTGAGGCTTCGCACTTTACAAAACCAAATAGTACATTCTGTAGAGTAAGCTCCGATTTACAAACGATATTCTCCAAGCTATAGCTACAGATATCGTGACACCCACAATCTTAAATATGAAGACCAGCTACGCCAGCGCGCTGTAGCCGTCCGGCTAACCGGCGTGCCTACGTAGCGGCCATGTTGGAGAGGTCGACCTTTCCACAAGCCAATGCGTGGACACTGAAATTACGTCGGAACTTGCTCGTTTCCGATTTTCATGAGGGTAGCTACTATTGTTACTGTTTTGTCAACGCTAAAACGTATGCTATCAATACACAACATTTGAAAAAAAAAAACAGCAAAAATATTTATGGTTTCGTTATTCTCCGGCGTTTTATGCAACTGCATGCAGCGCCGGCATCCTTTCGGTCTTTCGGTTTTCTTGCCGTCCACACGCGTGAGATGCGAAGACGACCTTTGACCCCCCTAGCTCAGCGTCACCGTCTCTGTGCGACGTCATCGAAAATGGACAGTTGCTAAGATGCGCACGCGCGTCCATTTGTCAACATCATCATGAGCGGCTGGCTGCTGAATGGCGACAACTTGGGCTTGAGTTGAGCAGGTAAAGCTAACTTTTGAGCCTCTTCGCTGTCCGTGCTTAGGCGGCTAAAGTTGGAGTGTTTGGCTGCCGAGTTGGAGTGTTTGGCTGCGCTCGCTGTCGTCGTTTTTGTTGGCGAAGCTGTTCGACGTCCTTTCGCTCGAGTGCACTCGATTGTGTCCGAAGAGGCGCTCGCTCATTTTCCAGCTTGTCGTCGATCTATTCGGCAAGCTTCAGCTGCTAGTTTGACATTGAAACACGACGCTCGATTTGATGGCCGCTGATTAACGTTATTAGTCGCAAATGAACCGAGATGGCGAGTGAACGCGTGCAGGTGTGCAGCCTCACCTTCACGTAGGCTTGGTCCACATAAATGGATTTTTCAAATATCGGAACATGTTTTGACCTGTTCCAGACGCCACACCGAAAGAAAATAAGCTTGGGTCGACGTGTGCTCCGAGAAGATTCGGTTCGGCTGTTACGGTTCAACTGGCTCCCGATTCCGGTTGAGGCCGTTGGGGCAACGTTAGACCAGTAATCTTGTTCTGCATGGCTGCAGATTCGTCACAGGGCAGAAATGTTGCTAAGATTTTCAAAAAAGCCTTTGTATCAAAATAGAGGAGAGTTACACGAAAAATGAGCGGCCCACAAAGTTTGGAAAAATGGTCTGCCCGGAAGTCAATGTAAATGACCAGGAAACTTGCGACCGAAACAGTGGCAGTGTCCGAAATGGTTCACTCAATCCCGACTCCCCAAATCGGTTGCACGAAAGTCAGCTCATTCGCAACAGCTTTCGGACACTGCACGGCGCTCTGTTATGACGTCACAACCGTCGTACATTGGCAACGGAAGGATGTTGCGGTTGGTAAAAAAAAAAAAAAATTTCACGGTATTATAACGATTTTACTGTACATTGCTATAAAAATGCCAACAATCGATTCTTTTTGCAAAGTTTCCTTTATTTGAAAAATTCAATCCCTCCGTCTGCGCCATTCTTTCGCCGAAGACGCAATGCATTGTGGTATATCGCGACTCGGTCGTTCGCTACTTTTTGCAATGCTTTGTGGGAAATTTTGCGTTCACTATACAGGGCACTGAATTTGACCACTAAGCATTCAGACACCGCTACAAAAAGGCAGACGCACTATATAATGGTATAGAGTCATTTCGGACGCAGCCGTTGAGTCTTTGGTTGAAAAATGCTCACATGTTTCAGTTATGTTTTTTTGTTGTTGTTGTTGTTGTTTTGCCAACTATCGGGTTTGTCTTCAAAAAAAACACATATCGGGCAGACCCTTGTGTTAGCATGGAGCTAGTCGACTTTTGTAAGGCAAAATTCTGTGGTCCCATTTCCCAAATGTAAAATGGCTGCCTCTGCCCAAAAAGGTGGCGAAGCGGACGGCGGGCGACAGGTGGAGTCTCATCATGGCGGCGGCCGGCGGCGCCACCACCAAGATGTCGTGGCGACTGCGTGAGTGGCATTTCCAGTTTACTCTCCGACGACACGTCACCATGACAACAACATGTGTGGTTTGGACCTAGAACTTACGCTTTGTATGTGTCGCGTGAATGCGCCCGCGTGCAGAGGAGTTCGAGGCTCACGCCGGTCGCGTTTGCTGCGTGGCGTTGGGCAAAAGCACCGGGCGCCTCCTGGCGAGCGGCGGCGAAGATTGCAGAGTCAACATCTGGTCCGTCAGCAAGGCCAACTGCATCATGGTACTTCCCGCGCACCGTCGCCGTCTAGCGCCGCCCGGCGGTCACGTGCGTGTACGTGTGTGCGCAGAGTCTGTGCGGCCACAGGAAGGCGGTGGAGTGCGTCCACTTCAACGTGTCCGAGGAGCAGCTGGTGACCGGGTCGCAGTCCGGATCCATACGAGTGTGGGACCTGGAGGCCGCCAAGAGTCAGCATTTCCTGCTATAGCACGCGCCACACTACGCTTGCAAATCACCGTTCTTTGAATAACACATCAGTCGCTTGATTTATTTTTCGGTCAATTCATTGTTGAATTGGATCAAAACATTTTTTAACGTTTCAAATTGGCGGTGCTGAAAATGCGCAAACATAAATTATGACTCAGTTCCTTGACTTGGTTTGATATTGAGTCTGTAAACATGGAGGGCAACGGAATTTGGAGAATATTTAGCATTGACAGGCTGAAATTTTGAGGATTGTTGTGGATTCACTTGATAATTGATTTTTCTCGTGTATAAAATACGCTATTGAGTTTAATATGCAAAATTGAGCTCCCAAATCAGGAATTCCCTTCTTCCAATCAGGCACCATTGATTTGCTGCTATCCAGAAATGCGTCTCATCCTCCTCAGATTAGCAAAGACGCTGATGGGCTCAAATCGACGCTCAATGATACGCTAAATCTAACATTTTAGCAGTACTATTGCAAATAGTCCGGTCTTCTCTTTGGAGTTCCTCCAAAATCTCAACGTTTTGTTGACGCCGGAAGTGCCGAGTCGCTTCGCGGTTCCCTTCTGATGGCAACAGTGAAACCGGCAGAGGAACTTGCCCTTCTGCGACTCGACGTTTTCTAATGTGGGAGACGTGCTCCGCCAAGAGGCGCCGCAAGAAATACGTCTGCCGAAGACGCTAAATCCGACAAACACGGTGACACCCGCGAGGCTCTCGTGGTTCTCGGGGGGGGGGGGCGCGTTCGAAAATGTACTCCGGCGCTGTTGGAAACTCAAAACGTTCGACGACCCAAAGAACATTCGCAATCTCGGAGTAGAGTTAGGGCACCAGATTGAATTTCTCAACGTACCCTTGGTGAGCGACAAAAATAGACCGCATTGCATAAACATTTCGGACATTAGCCATTACATATTATATTGGCGGGATGTACTGGAAGATTATGCTTTCCAAATGATAAATAGAAGAAAATATTGACTCCGGTCGCACAAACTCCTTGAAATTGCCACAAAATGCGTCATGACGAGTCCTACGCGAAGGGCGGCACTTGCTTCCACGTGTCGTCACGGGCGCGTTCCGTCCGCAGTACAAGCCGCATTTGATTTTGGAACGTCAACGACTATAAAAAGATCGGATTGAACAAAAATATCCAAATTGGGCATCATGCCCTGCAGTGTGAACGCAGCATTAGACATGCTTTGAACCCTGCTCTGTGTGTGTGTGTGTGTGTGTGTGTGTGTGTGTGCGCGCGCGTGTGCGTGTATATGCGTGCAGTGTTGCGAACTCTGACGGGACACAAATCCAACATCACCAGTTTTGGTTTCCATCCTTTTGGAGACTTTTTGGCATCCGGCTCCACCGACACAAACATCAAGGTGTGTGCGTTTTGTGTGTTCTTGTGTGTGTGTGTGTGTTAGCTAATGTCATGTGACCGTGTTCCATGCGACGTGACCACGGACGACGTCAGATGTGGGACGTGCGGCGGAAAGGCCCCATCTACAGGTACAAGGTAACAGGGCGACGCCTTCGTTTGCTCTCGTTGGTGGCTTTGAGGTCACGTGACCGGCAGCGTCTTACAGGGTCACACGGCGGCCGTCCGGAGTTTGGCCTTCAGCCCGGACGGGAAGTGGTTGGCGTCGGCCGGCGACGACTGCACCGTCAAGGTGGAGTTGACGTCTTGTTGAGTACATCGGCTCATTTGTCAGAAAACGTTCAAGTCGCTACTGGAGTCTCTCGCGTATTCTAGCTTTGAAGCCGATTTCAATTGGCCTAACCCCATGCCGTTAACATTTTGCTCCTCCCACCCCACCACGATCTTTGATGTCCTTTGGCAATTGAGGGTTCAGTGTCTTGCCCAAGGACACTTCGGCAGATACATTTGTGTTAGTTTACAGTTGCTTTAGTTGCAATTTAAGCAAGAGGAGAAAATCCCGTACATCCCGCCAAATAATCGGCATCTTCAGAAAACCTGTTGCAAAACATCCAAGTTTATTTGGGACACATAACCGTGAAGACGTTTTGGCATGAAAAGTTTGACGAATGTTTCTTGAGTATTTTTCTTTTTTTTTTCTTAGAAGCAATTCAAACCTTTTGAGAGAGATAATTATTCAAATGCTCATCTCAGTCAAATGGATGTTCAAAAGGAATTTCAGTGGGCCACGTCTTTACCGCTACTGATAAGGAAGTGACCCCGAATCTACAGTAGTGACTTGAAAAAGCAAGCGATGAAGATACATTTGGAGAAGCTTGTAAACTGTCTGGCGGTCTTCACGTCACCTTGTGCGACGCAGCTGTGGGACCTGAAGCAGGCCAAGACCATCACCGAGTTCACGGCGCACACATCCGCCGTCAACGCCATCCAGTTTCACCCCAACGAGTACCTGCTGGCCTCGGGCGGCGCCGACAGGTGCCGCGACCTCGCCGCGACCTCGCAACAGGCGACGATTTCATCCGTGAACGATCGCGTGCCCTCTGCTGTGTGCGCAGGTGGGTGAGGCTTTGGGATCTGGAGAAGTTCTGCCAGGTGGGGGCGCTGCAGGACACGGGCGCCATCAGGTGAGTCATGACGACCGTAGCGTATAGTGGCGTTTGGATAAAACGTAATTGATTTCAGAAATAGTCGTCGAAGGTGAACGTCTGCGTTCACTTCCGGTTTAGTCCCATAGACGTTTAACGTCAGAATCAAACTCGTTTTGTCTTCTCGTAACGGGCACCACAACTCTTTTGTGTAAAGTGTCGGAAAAGCGTAGAGGTACCTCATAATCAAAAGGTTGCTACACTAAAAAAATATGAGTTCTAGATTACAGAGGTTCATTGTTAAACTCCAAAACACAAGAAAGAGTGGGATTTTATAGAATATTTAATGAAATCTACGAGGAATCTATAGGGAAACACACAAAGGGATCTAACAACAGAGAGAAAATAACGAAAAGGGAAGATCGGACCTTGTGTTGCTGGACTAAAGCTGAAAATGTGAGCGTTTAATGCGTTCTGTCAGAGCGAGAGAGAGAGCGCAAAATTTGGATTTTAGCGTGAAGCTAGTAATTTCCCCAAAATGAACAGGCACTAAAATTGTACATCCTAGCACACTTGTCGTGGTACCCACGACCGTAGGTTCGTCGGTCTTTGGGGGTGGTCTTTTCTCCGCGCATCTCAGGAAGAAAACAAAGCAAGTTTGGTTGAAGAAGAAGAATGCAGAAAAATGAAAACAAAAACAAAAGAGGCGGAAGAAGAAAAATCGTTGTCCATTCGGGGTGCGCTCGTAACTTTCCTGCCAATTGAACTGGCGGTGGGCCCGGCTGCTGCTCTCAGCTGCGTGCGCGACCGGTACGGGATGCCGGTAGTTGCTTGCCGAGGCTGCGCTGACCGATCGCGGCTAGGAAAAGCGATCGAAGCCGCGCGGCCGGCTTGGTTGAGACGGAAAAAGAAGAGGGTCGGCCGAGAGTCACTACGTGACGATCGTGATCATAAAAGGACGTACGATATTGTGATATGCGATATGGGATCCTCGCGTAGGTCCCTGCACTGTCGAGATGTTCTAGGATGAAGTGCAGTGCCACGTTGACAGCATCATCCGCAGACGTGTTCCAAATGGAAGGCAAACCGCGCCTCTGGAATTGCATTTGTATAATTTGTGGTTTAAAACCAGTGGAGTAAAATAGGAATGATTGGATTTCAAATAATGAGACCATTGTCACACGCCCAACCTGTTTAACCTCCGCATTGAGAGGAGCCAAATGAGGTGGGGCGGGCATCTGATGCGGACGTCGACGCCTCCCTGGTCAGGTGTTTGGGGTACGTCCCACCAAGAGGAGGCCCAGGAGACGACCCGGGACACGCTGGAGAGACTACGTCTCCCGGCTGGGAGTGCCTCGGGATCCCCCCGGAAGAGCTGGACGAAGTGGCTGGGGAGCGGGAAGACTGGCCTTTCCTGCTAAAGCTACTGCCCCGCGACCCGACCTCTGATAAGCGGAAGAAAATGGATGGATGGCCACGGCTGATCAAATTGAATGAACGATTGACAACTTCTTTGCGAAGAATGTTAAGTTAAGGCCTGATTGGTCCATGAATTCTAACTAAAAGACAGGCAGCTATGTTTCTTTTTTCTCAAGTGACCCAGTAAGACTACGGTGTTGAATGCGATACGGGCAAACATTTGGATGCGCCTAACGTTTACGCTGGCGCACCCAAGTAGAAAAAGTCCAACCAGTGCAGAAATTGAGTCTGGAGCCCTGCACAAGTGGTCCGCTAACACATGGCCACGTAGCAACCTGAGCGGGGAAAGCTTCGCCTCCAACTGCTTGGTGTCAGGCCCCTAATAATAATTGGATGAATGTTTGTGTTTCCAGGTGTGTGCTGTTTAGCGCCGACGGCGGCTGTCTGTTCAGCGGCCACGCCGACGTCCTTGGCGTCTGTGCGTGGGAACCCGACCGCTGGCTAGACGCGGTGACGGTGGGCTGGGGACGGGTCTGTGACCTCACGCTCTGCAACCGGCAGCTGGTACGTATCGCTCAAACGCAATGTTGACGTCGCGCCACACGGCTCGTACGTCACCATCGGTCGCGTACGGAGAAGGAGCGATGTTGTGCCATGGATCATCACGGCTGGGAGATAATCGCAGCCATTTATTGATTTACGGAACCTTTATTCATCTACTGTCGGTAAGACAATTGAGAATAGATTCTCAGTTGCAATACTGACCTGGCTGCAGACAGCAGTGTAAGAAAAGCAAATGAATACAAATGCAACAAACTGAATAACGTTACAATTGTTACATATTTATCATGAGCACATGATGAATAAACGGTGCAGCGATCGTGTAGGCCTGTTACAGTCTGTGGTCATGAAGTCATCGGAACGCATCGTGCTGGGCTCCACCTCAAGAGCATCACAGGACCCCTGCCGAGGATGTTTCCTCAAGTCTACGATCCTCTCTACAGTCTTCAGCGTGTTCGGGTTGCTCCGGCCGCTCCGCTTCCTGTCGATATGCAGACTCGTCACCGTCTTTGATGAGGCCGATGACTGTGGGGTGTCGTCTACAAACTTCAGGAGTTTGACAGCCGGTGCGTAGAGGTGCAGTCGTTCGTGTAGCGAGAGAAGAGCAGCAGAGAGAGGACGCATGCTTGGGGCGCCCCAGTGCTGGTGGTGTATCTAGATGAGGTGTTGTCCCCCAGCCTCACCTGCTGTGTCCTGCCCGTCGGGAAAATGTAAATCCACCGGCAGGTGGCAGGCTAGACGCTGTGCTGGAGAAGCTTGGAGGAGAGGAGTTCGGGGATGGTGGTGTCGAACGCTGAGCTGAAGTCCACGAACAGGATCCTCGTGTAGATCCCCGCGCCGTCGAGTTGTTCTAGAAGTGCAGTCCCGTGTTGACTCGGAAGGCAAACTGCAGGGGGTCCAGCAGTTGTTCTGTGACGCTCTTGAGGTGGTCAAAGGACTTCATGACCACAGATGTCAGGGCGACAGGCCTGTAGTCATTCAGACCCGAGATCGCAGGTTTCTTGGGGACTGGGAGGACGGTGGAGCCAAACAGCCTCTCACAGTTCCAGTGATCTATTGAAGATCTGAGTGAAGACTGGAGCTAGCTGGTCCGCGCAGACTTTGAGGCAGGATGGGGAAGCCCGCCGCTTTGTTCATCTTTTGTTGTTTGAAGATGCGTCTCACATCCTGTTCGTGGATGGTCAACGCAGAAGTCAGAGGTGTGATGGTGGTCGGTGGTACGGCTGGGTGGGTGTGGGGTGTGAAAGTGTCCTTTTCAAATCTGCAGTAGAAGGTGTTCAAGTCATCAGCTACTCCTCTTTTGTTCTCCGCTTGGGGGGGATGGTCGCTTGTAGTTTAACGATTTTATTCCTCGCCAGACTGACTAGGAGTCGTTACCAGTAAACTGGTTTTGCACCTTTTCTGCATAATTTCTCTTTGCGATGTTCATTTCTTTTGTCATCTGATTTCTTTGTGCGATTGTACAGGGGCTCTCTCCCCACTTCGGTAGGCGTCCTCTTTAGCCTGGCGAAGTTGCGTAAGTTTGGCAGTGAACCACGGCTTGTTGTTATTGAATGTGCCAAACGTCTCTGGTACACACACATCTTCACAGAAACTGATACAGGATGTGACACGGTCCATATATTCATCCAGGCTGCCAGTAGAAGTTTCAAAGACACTCCAGTCTGTGCAGTCGAAACAGCCTTGAAGTTCTGTCTTTGTTGCCTTGGTCCACTCCTTCACTGTTTGCACCACAAGCTTGTTGACATTGAGTGAATTAAGCAGTGATCAGACGAGCCCAGATCTGTACGGGAGATAGCATGGTACGTGTCATTTAGTCTAGCAGTGGCTTAGAATGTTGTTTTTCCTGGTAGGACAGTTGATGTGCTGCTTGTGTTTAGGGAGTTTGTGGTTGAGTTTAGCTTTGTTAAAGTCCCCGAGAATAAGGAGGGGTGAGCTCCGAGACATCGGTACACCATTTTTCGTTGATCTAGAAGCATATACCGTCAGCTTTTGTTTTACCCGATAGCTCCGTGACGTGGTCCGCTCGGTGTAGTCGGAAGCCCGGAAGCATTACGGCGCCATCGGGGGCGCGTCCACGTAGCCATTCACGGCGGCGGAACGTCCAACGTCTTTTGAGAAGATGAAGCTCGTCCATTTTGTTGGGTCGAGAGAAATTCCGGGAGAAAAAAACAACACTTGAAAGTTGGTGAAAGAGATTCCAGAGTAGACTCCCTGATCTTTAGCCAGTCTTCCCTTGTGTAAGTAAGTCGCGTAATATATCCAAAGATGAACGAAAAAAAACCAAAACATAAACAATACTAGGAAGCTTTTCACCGAGGCGACCACACGGTTGGGGGCCGTATCCCGGCGACATCTCGTTCCATGTGATGTCTTTCTCCAAGAGTGACCACATGTTGTTTTTGTGTCAGATCGGCGCGTCTCACCAGCTGAGCGGCGTGGCGACGCATGTGGTGGACCTGAAGCGTGTCAAGACGAGCGCCACCGCCTCTGATCATGACGCCGCGGCAGTTGTCCCGGGAAGGGCGGCGACGCAGTCGCCATCCGCCGACCCCAAAGCGGGCGCGCTGCGCCGCAGCTACGAGCGCCCCGCCGCCGCGTGCCCGCCATCTCAAGGGTTAGACGAGCAGCACATGTCACAGAATCATGTCAAGTGATGGTCATGTGACCTTGTCATCATCGGTGTTGGGGTGTAACAAATTACACATAACGAGATTATGTATTTTAATTACAAACTGGATGTAATTGTAACCCATTACATTACTGGCCCGGGGGAAAATGTGTAATTAAATGATTAAAAGTTCAGTTACCTTTGAAAAATAGCTGCAAAAGGTGGTAGTTTAAAAAAAAACAAAAATGGATATCACTTCCTGCTTCTAAAGCCGACACTTGGGATTGGCTTTCTGCTGTCATCTCGAACATCACCTATTTTCCCAAACATGAGCTCGAAGCGCCACCTTGTGGTGCAGTCTATTAAGTCGCCTGAGATTTTGAAACGGTTCGACACCTCGTTACACTTTGGCACACAGAAAAGAACTCTTCTGACTTTTGAAGAGTTTCATTTTTATAATTCTGGACTTCTTTATGGAACATTCACTTATCTGGTAGTCATATGAAGCGATATCTTGTCTGAATTGTGCGCGTTTGTCATGAGGTCAACAGGGTATGTTTTCTGCATGTACAAATATTATGCACCAAACACATTATTTCATTTATTCTATTTAGTAGTGCTGGCACTCTCCTTCTAAAACCCAATTTCCGATTTCTATTGCCAGAGACGAAAGACTAGCGAATCACAATCGAATTCTTACTCCTTGTACTATTCCAAAATAATAATCCAACAAATGAAAAGTCCCATGTACTTATTTGAAAACTTTCTATTGAATTGGTAAGATATTACGCTGGCATGTTTTGAGTGACGCGTTTTGTCTTTTTGACTTTAAAATGGCTTACTTGAACCAGGATCCTTCGCCGTTTCTCAGCCGCAGGTAGAATCCCGGCCGGGTCCGTTTTTCGCCCGTCGGTGCCATAAATCCTCACGGTCCGACCGAGCTGCCGCCTATCCGGCTAGCGTGCTGCTACTTAGCCTGCTGGCTACTAGCCGCTGTAGCTTCACGGCACGCGGTGTTGGATCGACGTTCTCCTCCCTTAAATGTGCTGCCGTGGTGTCCATGCAGCTCATTGGACAGCTAGGCTAAACGCAAGCTTGCTTCAGCGCAGAGCTCTTTCTTATTTATTTAGTTTTCAACAAACTTTCTGGAGATCTCGGGGAAGCCACAACGCGTACATGCACAGAAGCGATGCGCACTAAGTCACAACGGCGGCACAATTAAATAGAAGCATTGCAACGCTCAGCAGAATAAAATGCGTACTTTTGATTCGTTTTCATTCGAATGTGAAAATTCTGACTCGGGATTCGTTTTTTTTCATTTAGATTCCATCTGAATTCCAACGGATTCATTCGTACCACGAGTATTTAGTATTTGCGTTTCATCATATTTTGTTATGTTTATTATTTAAGCCCAAATAAGGAGTATTTTTTGCAAGAGTCCTGTTGATGCATTCATTCAAAATTAAGAAAAGTAATGAAATGCAATTAGTTGTATTACTCAATGAAAATAATTGAAATAGTTACGCAAGTATTACTTTTTCAACAGGGTAACTTGTAATTGTACCCAACTACATTTGCAAAGTCATCTTCCCAACACTTGTCATAATGTCATGTGATGATGTGTCATAATATGAGGTCATGTGATGATGTCATCAGCCTCAAGCAGAGCGCCGAAGCGGAGAGGCGGAGTCCCGAAGGAGAGAGGCGGAGCCCAAGCGAGGACGAGGCGGACGAGAAAGTTTCGTCGGCTGAAATCCACAATGCGCAAGACTACCGGGAAATTTTCCAGCCCCGCAACGCCATATGTACGCATCGCAAGCTGACGCCATGCCGTCACCTCAAGCGGCGATGTGACGTTTCTCACTGTTTTGTGTTCAGCTCGGACACCTCCCAGGATGTCGGAGCCTTTTCCTGCGCCGCCCGAGGACGGTAAGTCTGGAAGCGTGACATCGTCGTCATCCTGTGACATCATCGTCTGACCGCTGCCGTCTTTCTCCTTCGCAGAACGGCCCCTCAACAACGCGCCGCTTTTTCCCGAGCAGCGGCCGGTCAGTGAACGAACGCGACATCATCCTAGCTCTGGGCGATATGGCGAAAAAATGATCGATTTTTTTTTTTCATTATCGTCTTATCTCAATTATTATCACGATATTTGTTCAGAGTCCCGACTGCTGGTGAGCTGCTTTAACGCGCCGCGCCGCTGACGTTCACGGAGCTAAGCGTTTCTCCCCCCCCCCGTCGATCACCCGCAGCTTTGCTAGTTAAAATGCTGCATAAACTTGGCACCAGGAACTGAAGTTATCGGGTCATGTTGACGTCATTCCGTCACCTGTTTGGGGTCTATTACCAAGTAATGCATACGGCTAAGCTAATGTTCTTTTTTGTACTGTGGATAAGTGATATTCCTGCCACTTGGCAGCTGCTGAAAGTAAGTAAAAAAAGTTAGCGTATTTTCCCGTCATCTTTGGAGGATAACTCCCAAGTCGTGGCCGGCATCTATTTCACTGCCCTCAGTTACGCGTTGAGCTCCACATTCGGTCGTTACGTTTGCTTTGAAAACTTGCAAACAAAAGCGGAGCGGGAAACGGTTGACTCCGATGAGCTGTTATCACGCACATTCCCGTCATGTTTAATCGCGTAAATACGTACACAGCTGGTCACTGTGATCGGCCGGAAATTTTTCACGAGCACTAATTGTGATCATTGAATCGCCCAGCCTTGCGTCATCCTCGTCAACGTGTGCGCGGCTTCTGTGTGTGTGTGTGTGACAGGGTTCTCCGTCAGCCCTGCCCACTCCCGTCCAGAGGGTGGAGCCAACAGTGGTCGCCTGTGTGAAACGCCCCGCCCCCTCTGCCGTGGGCCAGGTTTTCCCCACTAGCGAGCAGGCCCCCGTGCCACCGCAAATCTTCCCGATCGGCAGGAACGAGCCGACGGGCCTCAACGTGGCGGACTTCCTTTCGGTGAGGCCTCCATCTTTGTGGTTTTCTTGTGTTGTGTACGTGTTGCCGACATTGTGTGTTTGTGTTTTCTCCAGGGCCGTCGTTGTGGCATCCTGAACGAAAACGAGGTTTTGAATCACATCCACAACGGTCACGCCACCATGTGCGTCATGCTCAGCAACCGACGCAAGAACCTGCAAAGTGTTAGAGACGTGTGGGCCCGCCAGGGCATCAAGGTTGGACTTATGCTAACAATGCTACTGATGCTGTATTATTGCAAGAACCATCCAGCATTTGGTAGCTACTGTACAACTGCGCATCTGCGCGCATGCGCAGGGAGTCAAAATGGTGTCGGCCATAAATACAGGCTCAACATCATGACATATTTTGTCGTTTTTTCAAGTAAATATGGTGTGGCAGTAGTTGTGGCTCTTGTCAGAATAAATGAGATTCATTCTGATGAGAATCCAAAAATTCTGATTCTGCGTTTGTTTTTCTAAGTGCCAATTTGAGTCACCACCCGTTCGTGCATAGCCCTAAAGGCTACGTTCGCACTGCGGTGCATGATGCGCAATTGGGATTATTTTATTTGGATTGGGACAGAAAACCCACTGAAGCCACTTAACCAACATCAAATGTGACATTTTACGTCTGGGGTGCAAAAAAGCTTGTGGAGCGCTCGTCTAAATGACCCCCATAGCTTTTGTCCGATCTAAGGTCTCGTCTGGCTCGGTCATAAAGGAACGATGCGTCCTCTGCTCTTCACTCCAAGCCACTTGTGCCTCTTCCGTTGTTTCGGCACTGTTGTAAAATGCAAATTGAAATCGAAAGGCAGCCTCTTGAGTCGTTAGTTACAAATGTGAGGCTGGCAGAAACGAATGGTATTTGCTTCTGGTCTTTTCTCCTCAGAGCGCTCTGGACGCCGCAGTCTCCATGAATGACCTGTCCATCGTCGTGGACGTCCTCAACATTATCAACTTGCAGCCGTCAGTCACACGCACGCGCACTGCTAGCCTCATAGCATCATTGCCTCAGCTGTCGCTTTTTCGGAAAACAACGCAACAAAACATTTTCAAAACTGCGCGCGTGGGTTGCGCTCGAGTATAAAGGCAAACCGCGTGCGGGATAGCCGCAGTGACGTCAGCGTGGTCACCACCCGCGCGAGTATAAAGAAGCCTGAACCGGATGCACCAAAGCCGTACAAACCAAAGTGCGGACAGCGGGAGGAGAGGGCGCCATATTGTTACCCATCTTGACGTAACGTCACGATGCGATGCAATTGACTAGTCCTAAAATGTACCTTATGGAAGGGATATTTTCCACAGAAACCGCACAATTTGTACTGTATATTTGGCTTTAATCCAAGATGATCATCAACGATAAAAGATGGGCGAGTACCGATACCAGCCTTATTTCAAGGTATCTGGTACTCGTGAAGGCTGCCGAGAGCAGCCACCGATACTTAGGGCAAAAAAATCTGACATAGACAAGTCCTCCTCGCCAGTAGTTGGCGCTATACTGCGGCGGTTTGGCATGTTGGTGAATCATCATGTATGTCAGAAAGAGCGAAGGTTTGATGCCCCCAATTATGAGATGGAGTAAAAGTAGGAATCAGAATCAGAATCATCTTCATTTGCCAGGTATGTCAAAAACACAAGAAATTTGGCTCCGGTCGTTGGAGCCACTCCAAGTACGACAACAGACGGTCAATTGACCAAAGAATACTTTTGAGACGTAGACATAAAAAACACAGTCACTGAGCAATAAAAGGTTACCAGTAATGTGGTAATGCGGGTACAATTTTTTCATTTTTATTTTGACAATTGTGCAAAAAGATGCAGAATCCTCTAGCAATTAGAGCAGTTTGAATCAGAATCGGAATCAGAATCATCTTTATTTGCCAAGTATGTCCAAAACACACAAGGAATTTGTCTCCGGTAGTTGGAGCCGCTCTAGTACAACAGACAGTCAATTTACAGAACACTTTGGAGACATAAAGACATTGACAAAAAACAACAACAAACAACAATTGTGCAAAAAGATGCAGAGTCCTCAGTTCGAATGGCTAATATCGCAATAGTCCGGTGCAATGACCATTGTGCAAAGGGCACTGAGACTTCAAGGAGTGTATGCGGTTTAAAGTAATAAAATGAAATGAGTAATAGAACAATAGTCCGGTCCAATGACCATTGTGCAAAGGGCCCAGAGACTTCAAGAAATATATACATATATGTATATATATATACATTTATGTATATATATATATATGTGTGTCCTCCGTGTGTGTGTATTTGCGTGTTCAGGTCGCTATGGAAACTGGACGTGTGCGCGACGAGTCTTCCTCAGATTGATAAACTGCTGCAAAGTAAATATGAAAGGTCAGTGGTTTGCGTGTGTGTGCATGTGTAACGTGTTTGTTAAATGTGTCGACGTGTGTTTTAATGTGAATGTGTTGGTTTTGTGTTGAATGTGTTTTTGAAATGTGTCTGTGTAATGTACGTGTGTGTGATTGTTGTTAAAGCGTGCGTGCGTGTGTAATGTGCACACGTGTGTTCGATCGATGCGTAACTTTGCGTGCGCTTGTCAGCTACCTGCAGTGCGGCTGCACATCCCTGAAGATCATCATGAAATATTTCTGGCCGCTCATCTGGGAAACGCTGAGGGCGGGGCCCTCGTCGGTGGGCGTGGATGTCACGCGAGAGGAGCGGTGAGCGAGCGGCCGCGTGACCTGTCCGGTGACCCCGAGCGCGATCTCTGACCCCGCCTCTGCCCCCTTTAGGCAGCAGAAGTGCCGCGTGTGCTGCAAGCGTCTGCAGAACATTAACAACGTGGTGAAGAGCAAAGCGGCGCAGGTGGGCAGGCACGGCTGCGCCTTCGGGGAGCTGCGGATGCTCATGGCGCCGCTCGACCAACAGCCGTCCCCGAACTACTATATGTAGAAACACCGAGTGTATCCTCGCCTATATAGTGAGTCTGGGAAGCTCGTAGAATTTGGGCATGATACCAATTCAGGAATAGGATTTTTTTAGATAGTGTGCTACAGAGAAAATCCCCTTGTCGTGATTAGGGAGTCGTAGTGGCGTGCACAAGGGGGTGGCACAGTGTATATCCGCCCCCGACAGCTGTAACTGCGTTGGCAATCATTTATCTTTCCTGAATCACTAAATCAGTTTTTTCCCCCCATCCACTGTATGAAAAATCCCAATGTTGTGGTTCGGGTTCACGATTCCCAACGCGGTCCGTGTCATCGACACACTTTGACGATGGCATCAATGCAGTTTGACGCATTTTGGAAATAAAGCATTGAAGAGGACTTTGCACTGTGGTTATGTGTACATGTGTCAACACAATTTCATTTTTTATTTTTTGATCTGGTCTTCTTCTGGTGTCCACATACATCGTGTCAGCTATTCAGTTTATATAATGGCCAGCCAGTGCTCGGTGCATTTCTCTCTCTTAGTGTCGTTGAGTGCGAGGTCCTTTGCTGTGCAGTTGCCACCTAACAGGGGGCATCCAAGGAGGTGCCCCACGGTCTGGGGTTCAGTGAGGTCCGAGGTTCTATGCCCCACGGTGTGGGGTTCTGTTCCCCACGGTCTGGGGTTCAGTGAGGTCTGAGGTTCTGTGCCACAAAGGTAACCCCATCTGCTTCTGACTTTTCTGGAACGGCCTGAGCGGAGTGGGTTCAGGCACTTTCATTGAGTCCATTTGTTTTCTCCTCGTGGGGGGATTTCGGCAGGGGGACGGGTATGGTCGAGCCGTGTGGGTGGTTGGACAGCTTTTCCTTCTCCACGTTAAGGCGAGCTTGAGAAGGTGTTGTCTCTCGTGGAGCGGTGCTGGTCAGGAAACTCTGTGATTGGAGTGGACCGGGGGCAGGTACGCGGTCATGTGGGGGGGGGGGCCTCTCATCTGTGGCTCGCCTACGCCACTCTTCCCTGCTGGCCGCCGCCCGACTGACGTCTGGAGGGTAATAGGTCATCGGGGTTAGCGGGGTTCAGGCGCTCAGTGATGCGTGTGCGCCTGACGTTAAGAGCGGGGTCAAGTTTTCCAAATCCGCCAGGAATGCTCGTGAGCAAGATATCACGAGGGTAGGAATCGCTTGCCTGAGGCTTTCCAGTTTCCAGCTCTTAAAACAAGCACGAGAGCTCTTCTAGTTCTACTGCGGTACAGCAGTCAATCATAGTGCAGCGGCGTGTGTCCGGGAGCAGGGCGTGTCCTGCCAGGAACGTGCGTGGGAATCATACTAATCACGCTTTGTGGTCACAGCGATGGCAAAGTAGCGTTGAAAGACGCTACATTTCCCCCGGCAGTTGTAAACGTGAACTACGACGTCAGCCCTCCATTTTTGTGGCCTCCTGGATGAGTCGTTGCTGTTCTCTTGGGCTAATCTTTGTAGGCCGGCCACGCCTGGGAAGGTTCACCACTCTTCCATGTTTTCCCCATGAGAGGATAATGGCTCTCCCTATAGTTCGCTGGAATTCTAAAGCTTTACAATGGCTTTTGTAACCCTGTCCAGACTGATAGATGTCAATGACTTTATTCCTCGACTGTTCTTGAATTTCTTTCACTTTTTGTGACATTTTTGTTTGTTGGTGTTCCGTGAGATTTTTCTCATGTAAAATGTGTGCCTTGGTTCCATACAGGTTGGAAATCACTGCTCTAGTCAGATCGTGTATTCTAATCAGTCAGGTCAAACCAACATTACGACTTGACAGAAATAATGGGTGCTAATTTACTGTAATGAAATGACTTCACACACACCAAAACTTTAGCGCATGAGTCGACAGAACGCCGGCATGTTCGCTGACAACCGTTAGTGCTATCACTAGCTTGCTAGGCTACACGTATCGTATTAAAAGTACGTGAACATCCCTCAAGCGAGCCTTAAACGAACGTCCTCTCTCGAGCACCGGTGACCACCAACACACGTTTCCCCCCATTTTGTTCCTATAAACACACGGCGCGATCCGTTATTGTTGTCGTCGCCATGGTAAAGAGTGTATCCGGTCGTGTTTTGAGTTGACAAGATGAAGCCCAGTGATTGTAAAAGATGGGATGTGGAAGATTTCATTGCAGTAGTCTGACAAAGTGCAATCGTGAAAGACCAAATTTGTCTTTTAGTCTGATCCGCGCATTACGTGTTGTCTGTCCCACTCCGCCTTTTTTTTAATTTTTTTTTTTAAGTAACTTTATTGGATGTCAGATATTTACAGTACTACGACAAAAGACACGCGACGAGGCTAAAAATGAACTAGCTTTTGGATTCAAATATACTGTACAAGATGGCGATGCGTAGATCGGCGAATTATGACAGTCGATCAGCCGATCATCATAAAATGCTAATTATCGGCCAATACCGATCAGATCGGTGTGAAGTCTAAAACTTACATTTGTTTGATGATCTTAAAGATTAAAGTGGGGAAACAATGCAAAAATATAACAATTTGAGAAAGGGGCCAATACTTTTTCACAGCACTGCATCAATCAAATATGAAGTACCCCCCCCAAAAAAAAAAAAAAATGGCCTTGCAACGCCACTGGTACATTCTGTTGTCAACACCGGAAAATTCACTGCGTAGTCAAGTTCTGACGTCACACCTAGCCATGGGGGTGTGTCCATTTTGGCAATGAAAAGGGGGGGTTCCAAAGGCAATTGGTTATTTACCAATTGTTCCAAAATTATGGGAACTGGACTGCCAGTTTCATTTTCTTGAGAAATAAATATGTAAAATCTACCTGTTCAGCATTCAAAAATACATTTGAACAATTGTCTGTCACTGTGAAAGCGTACAAATTCGGTACCATAATTTTTGGTGTATTGTAATGTTTATATTTGTCCTCATTTATGTATGTTTTCAATGTAATGTAATCATAATCATATGGTTCAGCATCTATCTTATTACATTATTAAAACATTTTTCCTCACATGGTAAACTTGGTATTTTTTCATTGGCTTTTTAGCTTGTCATTATTCTCGCATTGTATAATATTGTATTATTTGATAAATCTTTTTCTGTGTTGCATTTTATTGTATATTTAGTCTGTGTTAGTTGTTTTGCCCAAGCCCCCACCCCTTTTTTTATTTTTTATTTTATCTATTTTGGGGGGGGGGGCTTTGGGCTTTTCATGTTTTGGACTACAGATGGAAATTAGCTTTCTGCTAAATCTTGTGCAAGCATCTCTTCATGTCTTTTGGTGATGATTAATGTATGTGCACATTGGCCATAAATAAAAAAACAACAACAACTAAGCTTTCTTGATTCAGGTAGTATTTGCAATGTGCAATGTGGTGTAGGAGCGCAGTTTTCCTGTAGATGGCAGTAAGTCAATTTCCACGCGAATCCCAGGAAGCTGCACGACGGACGAAGAAGAACGGCTGGTCAAGCTTTTGGGGACTTGCTGAGTCAACGAGCCCCTTATTCCAAACATCATTCCGCAAATCATCATTCCCAAAACAATTTCGTCGCTCGACTCGTGGTGTGGAATTTGCGGTCAAATGGACGAAGTGGAGATTACGGACGTGGACGAAAACGGCGACTTGCTGGAAGTGGAGGAGGAGAAGCAGCACGACCTGCTGTCGTCATTTAGCCTGATGGGTAACAATCACATTTAACAACCCTTTAGAAAACACAACTAATAATAACAACGTGTAAATGACCAATCTGCAGGTGACGAACAATTTATGTTTCTGCTTTTGCGCTGTAGTCTGTTGTGTGACGAGAGCTACAACGTTAGCATATTAGCAGCTCAGTTAGCATGTTAGCTCGCGACGAAGTGACTTTCTCCCTCAATCTTTATTGACCAACGCGTCAAACTTCACAGGACACCTTTGCTGCGCTCTAGCCACCAAGGCAACTCAACTGCTTTCAACCTTTCGAGATGAAAACACTCAAAATAAAACGACATACAGGGTCGTCGTTAGTAAATATTAATCTTTGAGAAGGTTCTGTGTAAGATTTTTTTTGTCGGCCTCGGCAATATAAAACAAGCTCCTTAGCACCCCACCACAACCACGATCGTCTCACCTTTGCCATAAATTAGAAATAACATCCGATGTGTCGTCATGGATATCTATTGCTACAAGTATGTATGCAGAGAATGGTCACAAGCTGTGAATTGGCTCAGCTAAGACTAATAAAATGAATAGCACCTGCAAAAAGACAAGGAAATAAACGGGTATAAGGTCATTAGACAAAAATAACACCTTTTCCTTTATTTGCACAGAAAATAAAAGTAACGAATAGAATGTATGTCTACAAACGGACAGCCAGTAAAAGTTCATCCAGTTGAGGTCGCGGGTCATGGAAAAAATTAATAAAGAAATGTTTGAGAAGCGGACCCAAATTTGTTCTGTGGACCCCTGACGGTGAGGCTCAGGATTGAGCCGTGACCTTTGAATCTTTATCCCGTTTTCAAAACGTTGGTGTCATTGAAAAGAAACCGACAGAATATAATACTCATAGTAATTGCTTTTCATTAATTAATTCCAAAGTTGGAAAATTTGACACTCAAAACAAAAATGCCAAAGTTGTTAAAATACATGGGTTTTTCAAAAATTATGGCTGCAAATAACTATTTTACTAATTGATTAATTTTGTCTTTTATGTTTAAAGTTAATGAATTGGATTTAAAAAAAAAAAAAAAAAAACATTTAAATTTCCATCCCCTTAAAAAACAGGACATTATTTCAAATTGACAGTGTAGTATACAATTGGCCCGACAGAAATGTGACAACAAACTCAAGACAAAAAAATCGGCAGCATGTTGCAATGGAATTGTAGGTTAGCTGTTTAAGAAGTTGATTGTAAGAGGGAAGAAGCCGCTGGAATTTCTGCTTGTTGTCACCCTGGGACTCGCGTTTTCCTATTGATGAGTTTGCTGTACGGCACCAAAAGCATATATCGCTAGCCGTGACAGCCGCCAGCCAGAGGCTGAGCTGCACTGGATTTGTTTCTAGAGTCAACTCGTGGCTCGAGCGCAACCAAGTAACATTTCTTGTCGCTTTTCCGTGGGGGAACTTGGTACGCCTCTGTACTGTACTGAACAAAAAATCCAAATCCAAATAGGCCTGCGTGTATTTTTTTTATTTTTTTTAACTAGCTGTCTGCGAGCGACCCACTTTTCAGTCCCGACACACCAGTTGAGAATCACTGCCCTAATCTGTCACCATATATCAACTTGTCATTCGATAAATAAAATGGACACGATAGTTTTTCCGGACTCGATCGATTGTTGTGGATGGTTGTTTTCGTGCAGCGACCCGACTGCGACTATTCCGCCAACGCCAAGTGGCCCGCTACTAGCGGCTAGGGTAGTATGTATTAGCCACGAGCGGGCTCGTGGATTCACACGACAGACTGACGACGACGACGAGCAGCCAAGTAGCAGCTGTACAACAGAAAAAGAGTGTGGCCATTGGCTCGATGTGAAGCTATGTCAAAAGCATGTTTTTTTATACAGTCATGACTAGAAATATTGGCACCCCATAATACGACTATACGTATTGTGCATTCATATATGTTTCAGTGACACGGCACAGTATGCAGTATTCCTATATATTGAGTTTGGAATGCTTGCTAGGCACACATAGCTGACCACGCTTCTTCCCCTGTCGATTGACTTTCCCTATCCACTGGTCACGTATTCATTTTACACTTGGAAAGCCCCCAAAAAACCTCTTACCACTGCCTGAACCATTTTTACAACCAAACGCAACACAATAAACCATCGTGACATTGTTAAATCATACGATAACAAATATACAAGGACGGGAACAACAGCATGGAACAATAGCACACAACGCCGAATGAACGGGCTGTTTGGCTCGTGTGACGTCGGAGCGACCAAAAGAGCCGAAGATCGGAAGGCGCTAGATGTGAAAATCAGAAGGCGCATTCTGAATCATATTTATCGATTTAACTGCTGTATATCTGCTATATAATAAGATATGGTTTGTATCTAGGGATTCCAGAGTTATCAAGAAACATTTTAAAATCTTTGTCCTCTGACCATTAAGGGAAAGTTAATGTTAATTACGTTCACTAACCCGCCAGCTAACGAGCTAGCCCGCAGGCTAGCGAACTCAGGAGCTCACTGGACCGCTCAGTGTTGTCGTGTGTGTGTGTGTTAGTCCCTACGTAACACACGGACGGCCAGTACCGGCCCGGTGGTCGGAGATCATCGGAATCCAGCGAACGGTTTTGATTGACAGGCGAAGAGGTCATCTCCAGCGCCTTCAGCGGACACGCCCATGCAGTCCTGCAGCTCGAGAGCGGGACTTATTTCTTAATGTTCAGAGAAAAGTCAGAGCCCATTTGGCAGAAGCATAGAAAAGGACTGAATACAGATGATCTTGTGGATTTGAAAACTGATTTGGACGGGGGCCGTTTTTGTAAGGTGTCTTCTCGTCGTGGATGGAAGTAGGACGCGCGATGTACGTCCTCACTAGTGCGAAGGTGACCAACGCGGCGCAAGACGGAAAACAGCATCCCCATCCGTCGCCGCTGGAAGCGCGCGGTCGAGTGGGCGGCAGGCGGCGGCGAATACACGCGTGACGCACCCGCTCGACTTTCATTTGACCGGCGTGCTTTTAACTTGCGTTTGGCGCCCGTGTTGCATTTCTTACGACAAGCTCAACTATCGGAAAGGAATCGAAAACGTGTCAAATTCAAGGCCCGGGGGGCAGATGCGGCCTTTTCCTTTTGTTTTGTTTTTTTTGTTTGTAATTGTTTAAAAGTTTGATTCTTATCCCTGTCAGGCTCTTTGTTTTCAGCTGTGGTTGTATTTCAAGCACTTCATAAATAAAGTTGAGTTAAGTTGTAAGCAAAATGCGGCCGAGCGTCTGATGGAGTTTTTCCTTTGCTTTACTCCGTTTCAGCCGGAGAGCTTTTGTCCGCGTACGGCTGCTACCTGCTGCTGGCGCTCGCGGCGGGCTACGCGCTGCTTCTCTACCTGGGCAAGAGGAGGACCGGGTCCGGTCCCGGCGAACGCGGCGCCTCGCCCGCCGCATTGCAAGGTAGGCGCAGAATGAAAGCCACGCTCTCTGCGGCTGGGCTAGTAGCTTATCACCACCACGGTGGGACTGTGAAGTGAATGACTACTGCTTGCAGGTGTCAAGTGAAAAGCGCGATCAAAGTGGTATGCGTTATTGTTATAAAGGTTATTTACCGTTGAGCTCAGAAATAACACAAGTGCAATCGATAGTACTTGAAAGTTAGTGGCGGCCGCCTCGAAAGGCTCGAACAGCATGGAAACTGCTATTTTCTGGGCAGCGTTCCACACCGTCCCCTCATCGGTGAAAATCAGCAATATAGTGAGACCACAGTGGAACCTCGATTTAATGGACTTCGGATTTAACCGACAGAAAATAGTGTCCGGTTGAAACTCAAAGTCACCCCTTTCCTGCACCAGTAAGGTACGTTTGGATAAACATGAAAACATTTTAAAGCTTTTTTTATATTGATTTACAAGAATTATGTGCCATACTAGGTGTTTTTAGCCCATGAAAAATGTACGAAAACAATTGTTTTGTCCTGTAATGGTATTTTTAACCCACAAAAAAGTGCTTCAGTTTAACGGACAGCGGCTCCCCCTATTAGTCTATTAAATCGAGGTTCCAGTGTATATTTATAGTCAAAGTTTTACCCCTCCCACGTCTTCAACACAAACTTTTTAAAACGCGTTTGAAACTCCTCAAACCCATTTAAACTTACTATAAGACATTTAAGTTATTTTTGAACACCTGTTGTCGCTGTCTTGCTGTCAACCAATATGATATTAACTAGGCTTTACACGATCAGGATATTTGGGACCAATCAGCGAGTTTAAAAAAAAAAAACGATAATCGATCACCGATCCGATCACAAGATGGAGGTATGTGTCAATTTAAATGAGCTATTCATTTACTGTATATACTTGTGTACTTAATTGCTCAAAAATGATATTTCCAATCAATAATGTATCTTTGTTCCTCTATTTATGCCAGTGAGGCAAAGTGACAGACAGAACAAATGAATGGTCTTCTATGAGATGGCAGGAAGTAAATACAGTCATTAATGGATCCACTATTTGTGACATTTTTGTTTGTTGGTGTGCCTTGAGATTTTTCAATTGTAAAATATGTTCCTTGGCTCCATAAAGGTTGGAAATCATTGCTCTAGCCAGATCGTGTATTCTAATCAGTCAGGTCACAACCAACATTATATGACAGAAATAATGGGTGCTAACTTACTGTAATAAAATGACTTTATTTTTAATTCAATTACTTCACCCACACCGAAACTTTAGAGGATGATTCGACAGAACGGCGGCATGTTTTTATGTGCAACCGTTCGTGCTACCACTCGCTTGCTAGGCTACATAACGTTTTTGATGCCTGCTTGCGAGCCGTATCGTATTAAAAGTACGTGAACATCCCTCAAGCGAGCCTTAAACGAACGTCCTCTCCCGAGCACCTGTGACCACCAACACACGTTTCCCCCCATTTTGTTCCTATAAACACACGGCGCGATCCGTTATTGTTGTCGTCGCCACGGTAACGTGTATCCGGTCGCATTTGAGTTGACAAGATAAAGCCCAATGATCGTAAAATGTTTTACGATATTTCCAACACTACATCAAAAGACGCGCGACAAGGCTAAAGATAAACTAGCTTTTGGATTCAAATATACTGCGCACGATGGCGACGCGGAGTAAATGACGTCATTGATCGGATCGGCGAATTATGACATTAAAGCCGATCACCCGATCAGCATAAAATGCTAATTATCGTCCGATTCCGCTCCGCCCGATAAAATCGGTGTAAAGTCTAATATTAACACAATCGCTGCCATTGACGGCTTTGGAAGTCAAATATTCATGTTAACTGGGAAACTGGCAGTGAATGAGTTAAGAATGATGATGATGCGAAGATGCCGAGGCGGTGGTGAGGAGGCAGGAGGCCATGGAAGCGTCTCGAAGGAAGATGCAGCAAGAGCAGGACGCCAAGGCGGCCATCTTCAGGGAGAAGCAGAAGCAGGTGACGCACGCGCGCTCGCACTTAGGACGTATTCCTGCTCGCCCGCACGGCTGACCTTTGAACTGCCGTGCGCGCACGTGTGTTAGCAAGAGGAGGAGAAGAGGCGTCAGAAGATTGAGGAGTGGGACAGCATGCAGCTGGGGAAGAGTTTCAAAGGAGCTTCCAGACGATTGCAGGTCAGCAACTTCAAATAGAATTTGTTTTTTGGGGGGGGGGGATTCTATATATTCTTTCATTTATTTCAGAAAGTCAAACATATTAAGTCATTACACATTGACTGAAATATTTCAAGAATTGTTTCTTGGAATGTTGTTGATGATTTGAAAACCCCAAATTCAGTGTCTCCGAAAATGAGAATATTGTGAAAAAGTTAAATATCGGAAACTCGCAGCCCAATCAGCTAATGAACTCTAAAGACAAGTTGTTTGCTGTTTTGGTCCTCGTTCATTTCCTACTCCGCTGTTGAGATTCTCCCGGTACGCCTTTGGTTCCGCTCTGGCCAATAGGAGACCGGTATCTAGGGCGGTGGATCTTGCAGGTGCCGATATTTTTGGGATATTTGTTGTCGCCCTAGTGCCTACATGCCACGGTGCGTTGAAGTGCAAATTCTTGCAGAAGGATCGAGTGCGTAGAAAACAACATTCAGACGTTTGCGAGCTTGACATTTACATTTCAAACAGCCTTTTCATCAGCTGTAAGCCATAATCATCCAAATGATAAGAAATACAAGTTTGAAATCTAGCTCTGGGTACTCAATCTATATAAAATAACAATTTCATTTTCTGAAATGTCTGACAAGGATATACTCATTTTTGGAGATGCTTGAGTTGCAAACCTTTTCAGCTTTTTGTTCTTTTTGCGGGCATCTTCGAGATTGTTTGACTTATGATGTATGATTTTGACGCCTTCACATTCAGGCTGAGATTTTGAAAAGGTTGGACTCATAGTTACACTTTTGAACGCATAAAAGAACATTGACTTTTTAACGCTGTCATCTTGATAGTTTTCATCTGAGTTGTCATATGAAGCAGTATTGTCTAAAATTGGCCCATTTGTCATTAGGTCAACATGGTATGGTATGATTTTATTATTATTTCATGTTTTGTCATCATTTTATTTTTTGTTTTGTTTGTTGTTTGTTTAAAGAACAAACTTGGTTGATTCCAAAGTAATGGTCTATGGTTTGAATCCACCTTTTTGGGAGGAAAGGTCCAAGAGTTCATTCAAAAATAAGAAAAGTCATCCAAATGTAATCAAAAGTAACCTTTTTTATTACTTTGATTAAAATGGTTAGACAATCATTTTAACAAGGAACGTAAAGTGTAACTGTAAAAAGTACATTTTCAAAGTCATCTTGCCAAAGCTGCTAGTGACGCGATGTCGCCGTGTTTTGAAACGTCTGCAGAGCAGTGACGAAGACGCCGGCACGTCCGGCGCCCCCGGCAGAGCCAAGAGCGACAAGAAGCCGCTACGCACCTCTGGTAACGCTAGCCGTGACGGCAAATGGGAGCAATGCAACACCAACTTCCTGTCACATGATACAACTGACACATGCTGGCGCTGCGCACGCACGCACATGCGTCGCACTGACTCAAATGACTCGAGTCGACGCAAGTTGCCATTTTTATGACTTGACTTACGACTCTTGACTTTGACTTGGTAGGCAAGAGACTCAACTTGACTTTGACTTGAACTACATGACTTGACAAGTGATCTGGTTTAGAGTTGGAAATCTGTATTTTAAATTGAGACAGTCTGCTTTTTTTTTTTTTGTAAGTGAGAAAGGTTTCGGGGGCCATTCGCGCCAACCTGGCAACCCAGTCCGCGTTGTTGCGCACTTTGCCACTGACGCAGCCACTCGCATGAACGACGACGGAAGGCGCTCCAAAGATAATACAATTTGGCTTCAAGAATTTCAGGTTGTCGATGAAGTCTGCAAAAAGACGCGACCCTGCGTGCTTTGCAACTCGCGCACGAAAGACACGATGACAACCACGAACTTCAGCCGTCACGGCAAAACTCACGTCGACGGTAAACTGAAAATTTTAGCCAGTTGGTCAAACATGAAGTTTTACAGTTTCACAGTCTTCTCGTGCCCATTAGGTACACATCCGATTATATTTAGCAACAGAAAACATTCTTGGGTTTGGTGTTTTCTTAAGAACCGAGAAGAAGAGTTACCCACTTCAATTGATTTTGAAATACAACTTTAAAACACTTGAGTGCAATAAATTCACTCAATCATAATCTCAGTTGTTGTTCATTTAACTTGTATAAAATGGGCATATTTTTTTTAGTGATTTGTGAAAAAACATTTTCTCACTACTCCAATATATGTATCACGATTGTATGACTTGACTCGACTTGCTTGAGATTTAGTGCCGACTTGTTTTTTTTCCGTCCCGCAGTAACTTGAGACTTGCACGTATGTGACTTCCTCCCACCTCTGTTAACGTGATACATTTCATCTTTATCTTTCTGGTTGTTGTTTATTTGAATGTCATGGTCTTATATTGTAATGTGTTAACGTGTAAAAAAAAAAAAAAAAAAAAACCTATATATATTTTTGCCAATTTGAGAAGGCCAAATATGGACCAATGAAGTGGACCCCCGTGTCAATGTTTCGTGTATTCGAAGTGGCAAAACATTTTCGCCCGAACCAGATCGACGAGTTAGTCGAAGATGGACGCCGGCCTGTCTGGTCTTAAATCAAGATGACGTTGTTGTTGTTGTGTTTCAGGGTACGCCCCGCTGAGCGGCGACGGCGGCTCCTGCTCGTGGCGCCCCGGAAGGCGGGGCCCGTCTTCGGGCGGGTGATCTTAAAGCAGGTCCCGGACCTCGTCGTGTGAGCGCATGCGCTGGTTGACGCGAGCTCACGGGTCCCTGGACCGCACGCTAAGCTACGCTATGCTAGGCTAGGCTAGTCTACACTACAGTGAAGCCCCTTTCGTGGTGCGGGACGACGACTTCGAATTGTAATGACGAACAGAACGGAAGGAGGGAACGGAGTCAGAGCTCCATCTAGAGGACAGACGCCACAAGGACGTCTTTCTGCGCGACTCCAACACTGAACGGCATTTACTGTTTCATGAGAGATTAAGAGTATACAATATGGGTCATTTTGATGTCATTTGATCAATGGCACACGCACAGCCCTTATTGACGGAGAATGATGGTGGCTCACAGGAATGCATTTCAGAGTCAAACGCTAAAGACAAAAGTGCAGAATGATCAAAACGGGAACTGGTTCATACGACTTTGGGAGGTGCATGCGTTTCTGTCCATGTGTTGCCATTCAAACTCTGCCGATACTACTGCATCAATGATCCCAACTACTTATGAAAGCAATTCCACTCTTGTCCTTACAAAATTGGAATAACGGTGAACACGTGCAATAGTTCACACACTTTGAGATAGTGATATCTGAGAAATAGCATTTACAACCCCAATTCCAATGAAGTTGGGATGTTGTGTTAAACAAAAAAACAGAATACAATGATTTGCAAATCATGTTCAACCTATATTTCATTGAATACACTACAAAAACAAGATATTTAATGTTCAAACTGATCAACTTGATTGTTTTTAGCAAATAATCATGAAGTTAGAATTCTATGGCTGCAACACGTTCCAAAAAAGCTGGGACAGGGTCATGTTTACCGCTGTGTTACTTCACCTTTTAACAACGTTCAATAGACGTTGAGGACGCTAATTGTTGAAGCTTTGTAGGTGGATTTTTTTTCCCATTCTTGCTCGATGTACAGCTTCAGCTGTTCAACAGTCCGGGGTGTCCGTTGTCGTATTTTACGCGTTATAATGCGCCACACGTTTTCAATGGGAGACAGGTCTGGACTGCAGGCAGGCCAGTCTAGTACCCGCACACTTGTACTGCGAAGCCAGGCTGTTGTAACACGTGCAAAATGTGCTTTGGCATTGTCTTGCTGAAATAAGCAGGGGCATTCATAAAAAAGGCGTCGCTTGGATGGCAGCGTAAGTTTCTCCAAAACCTGTATGTACCTTTCAGCATGAATGGTGCCTTCACAGATGTGTAAGTTACCCATGCCATTGGCACTAACACAGCCCCATACCATCACAGATGCTGGCTTTTGAACACGACGACCACAATTTCCAAAAACAATTTGAAATGTGGACTCGTCGGACCACAGAACACTTTTCCACTTTGCATCGGTCCATCTTAGAGGAGCTCGGGCCCAGAGAAGCCGGCGGCGTTTCTGGGTGTTGTTGATAAATGGCTTTGGCTTTGCATAGTAGAGTTTGAAGTTGCACTTCCGGATGTAACGCCCAACTGGATTTACTGACATTGGTTTTCTGAAGTGTTCCTGATATTCTTTACTCATTGATGTCGGTTTTTGATGCAGTGCCGCCTGAGGGATCGAAGGTCACGGGCGTTCAATGTGGGTTTTCGGCCTTGCCGCTTCCATGCAGTGATTTGTCCAGATTCTCTGAACCTTTTGATGATATTCCGGACCGTAGATGATGAAATCCCTAAATTCCTTGCAATTGTACGTTGAGGAACATTGTCCTTAAACTGTTAGACTATTTTCTCACGCACTCGTTGTGAATGACTGAGCAATTGAGGGAAGCTCCTTTTCTACCCAATCATGGCACCCACCTGTTCCCTGTTCACCTGTGGGATGTTCCAAACAGGTGCTTGATGAGCATTCCTCAACTTTCTCCGTCTTTTTTGCCACCTGTCCCATCTTTTTGGGAACGTGTTGCAGCCATCAAATTCTGAGTTCATGATTATTTGCTCAAAACAATCAAGTTGATCAGTTTGAACATGAAATATCTTGTCTTTGTCGTGCATTCAATGAAATATAGGTTGAAGGAAATTCAGTGCCGTTATTGAGCAAACGACATGAAAATGAGCCCTGTGTATATTTTTTTTCTGTACTTGTCGTTTCAAACAAACTGGAAGACGCCTTTTGAGAGTATTTCTTCGCGCCTCTTGTCACTCTCTGGCTGTGAAGAAATCACTGAGGAAAAGTGCAAAAAAAAAAAAAAGGCCAAGTTTGCTCATTGGAGCTCTTCCTAACTTCGACTTGGAAGTTTGCTGCAAAACATCCCTACAACGAGAGAATCTCACTGTTTGGATGGAATTGTTGTCAACTTTGAAACAAGTGCTACTTGGACGCACTCGGAGGAGCAAGACCTCCAAGCCGAGCGTCCGACGAGCCTGGCAGGTGCCACGTGGACCTTCTCGCTCAGTGCTGCCAGGCCGCCTTGTGGCACCACGTGGTACTACGCCGAAGGCACGCCACTTGAAAGCGAGGCGTGTCTTCAGACTTTAAAAACAGAGAAAAATCATCTTATCTTGGGGTTTCACTGTAGCGTATGTTAGCGTTAGCATGTAGCGTGCAGGCGCTCCTGTGAGTTCGGGATGACGTCACGCTCGGAAATGGTCGCCGACCAGCGAGTGCGACTGATGAACGCCAGCTCAGTCTCTCTTTTTTATTATTGTTTTCGTTTTTTGGCAATCTTTTCATCACATCTCACACTTCAAAAGAGACTTGATGAGATGTTTTCCCCCCATCATTTCTACGACGCCCTTTTGTTCAAAATCCCCGAGGATGAAGAACAAGAATTCTAGCCATCTTTTTGCGGACTATTTCTTGTCGTTGTCGGGGAGGGTCGCTCTCATGCTGCAGCTCTGCGTACCTTTTGACTTTGACACAATCAGCGTCAAACTGTTTCTTTTGCTCTGGAACTCTTGAGAAGCCGAGCAGCGGAGTCCTCGGTGAAGGGGCGTGGTTATGTTTATTGGGAGCTAGTGACGTCACAACGGGACGGGAAATGCGAAGGCCTCGCCCGCGGACTCGTTTTCCAGACTTGGGTGTTTCATTTCACGTTCGAGACACGCTACTGTTGGGGTGCAACACATGAAAAAGTTATCATTTGTTTTTGTATGTTGCGAATAACAGCAAATAATGGAATATTTGCGTGTTACTATTGAAATAATGTAATGAGATGTTTGCTTTCTTTCTACCCCTTTTCAAACGAATTTTGTATTTGGTCTTCGGAATTCAGTACTTCATTTAGTCATTTAATCTAAACAAACGTTTCCTCTTCTCTCCATTGTTAAGCAATAAACGAACGATGCCAACTTTTGACTTTCTTTTTTTTTTTTTTTTTCAAGTTCTAAATAAAGGACGTTGACTAAAATTGAATTGTCTGAAATGTGTCATGATCTGAAACGAATAGAACGGTATAAAGACAGAATGGCATTTTCCACACCGGCATTGCCTTTGCAATTGCAGCTGTTCGCCTCCTAGGGGGCGCCCGCGACCACAAAGCCGGAAGTTAGCTTGTGCTACATTTGCGGACCTTCGGGCATGTCGCGACTGTTGTCAGACTTAACGCAGTTCAACGTGTTTGCTTCATCAAATCCAACTTGAATTGTTGAGCGTTTCATGAACAATCAGAAGAGCAATTTGAAGTCGTGGAGAAAAATGTATACTTCTAAGATGGCCGTTTACTCCCAAATATTATTCTATTCTTAAATCCAACTTCATTCTGGAAAACAAATGACATTCTCTTGACTTTTTGTTGGGGTTGGGGACCCGCTACTGCTCGCCTGCGTACAGTAGAAGCAAAGGGAGGTGTGCTTTTTTTCCCCCCCCCCCCCCCCCCATGCGACCGGAACGCCTCTCTGGCGCCGAGTCAGCGCCTACGGAAGGCTGCGAGGCTCAAATGAGCTCGACTCGCGTCTTCCTCCAACACTGACGTTCGTGTTTCAAGAAGGCGAGAGAACGACCCGACGCTCCCGTGACGCCAAAACAGCGACTGGCTGCGGCGAGCCCAGCCCAGCCGAGCCGTCGACGCCGGGCAAACTTGTGGCAGACAGACAGGCGGGTCGGTTCGGTTCGGGGCTGCTACGTGGGCACAAGAAGAAGACGAAGAACTAGGAAGCGTCTGTGTACAATTGACTTGGACTGGAAATTGGTTTTGCTTTGGTTTTGTTCGCTAGTTCTTAATTTTCATGTTCTTTGACGGGAGGGATGGCAGGTCGGAGCCGGAGAGCTTGGTTCAGCGTCCTGTTGGGTCTGGTGCTCGGCTTCACGCTGGCCTCCAGACTCATCCTGCCCAAGGCCGCCGTGCTCACCAAAGCCAACTCGGGCGGCTGTGGCCTCAACGAGCGCCGAGGCCCCGGCGGCGGAGACGGCGCCCTGCGGCCGCCTCAGGACAGCGGCTCGCCGGTCACGGAGACGGAGACCGCGGCGGGGGCGGCGGCGGCGGCCGCGCGCTCCGGTAACTTCCTGTTCGTTGGGGTCATGACCGCGCAGAAGTACCTCAACAGCCGCGCCGTGGCCGCGCACAGGTACGTGCGCGCGCGCGCCGATCATCTCATTAGCACTCAGCTAACCAGGCCGCAAATGTGCTCCAATTGCACGTTTTTAGCACTAAAGTCATGTTTGCTGACTCAAGTCGATTGGAAGTAGGGATGCAACTAACCGTTATTCGAATAGTGGAGCATGTGTCGATTACTTTTGCCACGAATCGGATAACAATAAAATAATTGGCGTCAAAAGCAGGACATTATTTCAAATTGACGGCGCAGAAAATGCACAAAGTTAAATTGCTTGTGTTTCAGTTTCTGGTTTGTTGGCAAACAATGTTGATCATTGTTTTCCAAAGGCAAAGCAGATGTTTGCAAGTGTCTTATTTTGAAGAGAGAAAAAACCCCAAAGATAATTCGTCTGCTTTCAAGGGCGGTTACCAAAATAGTACTGTTGGGAGGCTGAAATTCCTTGGATTTGGACAATTTGAAGTTAAGCAAGGTCTCTCATTAAAATAGTTGTCGATGAATTGTTGCACCTCGAAATGAGTTACAGATTGGAAGGAAAACCACTCAGGAGGTATGTGTGCGTTCTTGTTGTCATTGGATCATTTTGGGAAAATAATCTCCAGTGTGACTCGAATTTATCCAGTCACGGTTTTGGTCAACCTAAAAAAAAAAAAAAAAAAAAAAAAGCCCTAATTGGGAAAACAAATGACTCAAACAAGCTTGTGTGTGTCATCAGTAGTTTATTTAAAAATAACTCAAGCTTTTATCAAAGTTGAAATTAGGAAGGCAATGACCCGAGGGACGTCATGTGACTTCATGCCGTAAGTAGTTAATTTGAAAAGTGTGACTCAAGCGGCCTGCAGATTAGATAAAAGTCTGCTTTTGCCGACGACGGTGCCGGTAATCTTCTCAGCGGGCTCGCCGACTCACAACATCGACATCTGAACATTATCACCGCTTCATTCATTCATTCATCCATTCATTCATTCATTCGAGTGACGTGTATTTGTTTCATATTGTTGGTTGGGAGGGTCCAAATATTTGGAAACAGCCCTCGGTAAGATGCCGTGCACGTTTACAACGCAAATATTATCATCTATCGCTAACTATTTTCGTTGGATTGAACATTTTAATTTTCCCGTCACAACTACGCTGCCAACTTGTGATTGCTCTTTACTGCATGCATACATGGGTGTGTCTTCAATATTGACTTTTCTTGTTGTAAGGCAAGGCGGTGTCTTCATAATTTCTATATCTGCACTTCATGGAAACTAGATCGACTCTTTGGACGGTTGGGCGCCTCAAAGTTTTACAGGAGTGGAAAATAAATAAGTGGAAAGTAACTTCCTCCACTTGTTTTTCCCTAAACTCCCTAAAAGCTTTAATGGGACTTGGTCATGTCATTTGTCTGTGTGTAAACCTGCTCACCAATAAAACAAAGAAAAGTCTGTCAGCCTTGGCTGAAGTTTTCAGAGTGCCGTATTTCCACGACCATAAGGCGCACTTGAAGGTCTTAAATCAAGGACTACCGCGGCGCAGCAACCTCCGGCGGATTACAAGGAAAAGATGGCCTTCTTCCGCTCCTACTGCAGTCAAAAGATTGCCGACAAACACATCCAGCCCAACCGCATCACCGACACGGACGAGGTGCCGCTCACGTTCCACATCCCGGTGAACCACACTGTAGAGAAGAAGGAGACCACCACGGTAGCGATACGCACAACGGGGCACGAGAAGTCAGCTTTTACTTGGTTGCCATGGTAATGGACAGAAACTGCCACCGATGGTGATTTGTAAGAGGAAGACGCTGCCTAAAGAGGTTTCCGGCCGAAGTCCTCGTTAAGGCCAATCAAAAGGGCTGGAAAATGAGAGGGTGGCTGAGTGAGGTGGACGTAGAGAGACCGGATGTTTTTTCCCGCGCGTCACCGTCCCTGTTGATCTGTGACTCCATGCGCGCCCATCTCACAGCCGCTGTGAAAAACCAAGGGCAACTAAGACTGGGGGGCAACGCCAAGCGAGTTACGCCACCATACGTCAATGGATTGCGGATGCCTGGGCCGAGGTATCCGCTTGGACCGTTGTCCGAGCTTTCGTGAAAACCGGCACCATTGCTGAACAGCCCCCCGGCAACGAGACTGACTCCGACAATGACCAGAGGGAACCCGGCGTGTTTGTTGGAGAACTTGCCCAGCTGTTCATTTCGGTAAGGAAGATGAGGACTCTGATGGATTTGTAGATGAGGATTGGTCAAAAAATAACGTGAGTACATTGTTAAATACTTCAATAAAGTACAACCGAACTCAGTTTTGCTCCCGCTGCCTTTTTATAAACATTATTTTAGTGCGCATGCATGCTACCGTATCTTTTAAGCTAGTGTATGTTGTACCATGCCTGCGCCCAATAATACGGTGCGCCTGATGTATGTGTTAAATACAGAAATAGATCCCGTAACTGAGATTGCGCCTTTTAATACGGTGCGCCCTATGGTCGTGAAAATACGGTAATCGTGATAACAATACGGATTTTACTGGCAACAACCGGTGGCGTTGTTGAGAAATGGCTTTGGCTTTGCATAGTAGAGTTTCAAGTTGCACTTCCGGATGTAGCGTCGAACTCTATTTACTGACATTGGTTTTCTGAAGTGTTCCTGAGCCCATGCGGTGATATCCTTTACACATTGATGTCGGTTTTTGATGCAGTACCGCCTGAGGGATCGACTCGGGATGTTGTGAGTCGGTGGGGAGAATACTTCGAAGACCTCAATTCCACCGACACGCCTTCCCATGAGGAAGCAGCGTCTGGGTTCTCTGAGGCGGCCTCTCCTATCTCTGGGGTTGAGGTCACCGAGGTGGTTATAAAGCTCCTCGGTGGCAGGGCCCCGGGGTGGAGGAGATTCGCCCGGAGTTCCTAAAGGCTCTGGATGTTGTGGGGCTGTCCGTGTTGACAAGCCTCTGCAACATCGCGTGGACATCGGGGTCAGTGCCTCTGGATTGGCAGACAGGGGTGGTGGTCCCCATTTTTAAGAAGGGGGACCGTAGGGTGTTTTCCAACTACAGGGGGATCACACTCCTCAGCCTCCCTGGTAAGGTCTATTCAGGGGTGCTGGAGAGGAGGGTCCGTCGGGAAGTCGAATCTCAGATTCAGGAGGAGCAAGGTGGTTTTCGTCCTGGTCGTGGAACAGTGGACCAGCTCTTCACCCTCGGCAGGGTCCTGGAGGGTGCATGGGAGTTCGCCCAACCAGTCTACATGTGTTTTGTGGACTTGGAGAAGGGGTTCGACCGTGTCCCTCGGGGAGTCCTGTGGGGGGTGCTTCGGGAGTACGGGGTACCGAACCCCCTGATACGGGTTGTTCGGTCCCTGTACGACCGGTGTCAGAGTTTGGTCCGCAGTGCCGGCAGTAAGTCGGACTCCTTTCCGGTGAGTCTTGGACTCCGCCAAGGCTGCCTTATGTCACCGACAAAGGGACCAGTTCTGTTCCTAGCTTTTATGGACAGAATTTGTAGGCGCAGCCGTGGCGTAGAGCGGGTACGGTTTGGTGTCCTCGGTATTGCAGCTCTGCTTTTTGCAGATGATGTGGCTCTGTTGGCTTCATCAAGCCGCGATCGCCAATTCTCACTGGAGCGGTTCGTGTGAGTGTGAAGCGGCTGGGATGAGAATCAGTACCTCCAAAACTGAGACCGTGGTCCTCAGTCAGAAAGGGGTGGCGTGCCCTCTCCGGGTCGAGGATGAGATCCTGCCCCAAGTGGAGGAGTTCAAGTATCTCGGGGTCTTGTTCACGAGTGAGGGAAGAACGGAACGGGAGATCGACAGGGGGATCGGTGCGGCGTCTGCAGTGATGCGGACTTTGTATCGATCCGTTGTAGTGAAGGAGGAGCTAAGCCGTTGTCAGCGCAGCATAAAAGTCACGAATCATGACCTCCACGACAGCGAATCAACTACACTTTCAGACAAGTATTGTACCAAGAATACAATACAATACAAAAAGAATCGTCCAAAGTTAATAGTGCACGTTATACGTAGTCATAAGGGAAATGAAATCAATCTTTCACATTGCATCGATGTATACTGCCACCTTGTGGTTCTGAAAAAGGTGCACACTTTCAATCACATTTACACATTTCTGTTAATCACGGTCAATGGGCGCTACTCACCGGCGCATCCTGACGTCCTCGTGTCAGCCGCCATATTGCCGTGGTTGTCTGTTGCCACTGCACCAGACGGCATCAATGAACCTGAGGTGGCAAATGTCGACTCACGGGACTAGTTACTCAGCCACCTTGAAACCAAAAAGGAATCAGCGCTGCTGAAGGCGTAGGAAACCGTCGGGAAAAACACTCGCAACCGCTTCGGGACGTGGGAACGAGGCAGAGTTTCCAGAAACGGAGGAGCTGCTGCTGATTGGAGCAGAACGCAGGGGAAGTGGCCTCGCTATCGGCACTGGCGAACGCCATCTCCATGCTTTTAAAGATCATGAAGAAAAACGCTAACAATTACATTAGTGCGTGCACACAGAGCAGAATCATTCTGGAAAGAAAAATCATATACAGGTAATATTTAATCTTTAGAGCATATGGATAGTAGCAGGTCAGGTCATTTTTCAAGTTACTTCATGAAATCCATTTGTCAAAAATGAGCGGGTCAGTCTTTGTCGGAGCTGCTGTTGCTGATTATTGTCCGCTGTTTGAGTAATATCGCTTCATCAATCCTTTTCTAACATCGTATTCCACAAAAGAAGTCAATTATGGATGACTGTTGCTGAAATCGGATCGGACCGATATCGGTATTGGCCAAAACTCAAGGCCGAATATCGGTATCGGATGTGAAAAAGTTCGAGCGGGACGTTCCTAGTAATCAATCTTTATAATCGAAGGCAACCTTTTATTAGCCCCCCAATGGCGAATTTGCATGATTTAGTTGATACAGGAAATACAAAAGGAGCATTCCAGAGAAGACATGCAAATGCGTCCACCAGGTTGATGCACTAAATACTTCAAAACAACAAATATTGAAGCCCTAATTTATTAACGGTTATGACGAAAGCGTAATCATTATGTTGTGAAATTGAACAGTATGCAGAAATGTTTTGTACAGTATGCAGATTCGACTTGTTGAGTTTATTGAGGACATTTCGGGAACTAGGACTCACTTTGCTATGAGGTCATAACGAAAGGTCCTCTTAATAATCATAATCATGTCATGTGTTTTAAAGAACGTGGGCCCAGAGCATCCCGGGCCGGGTGGAGTTCTTCTCCAGCGAGGGCTCGGACACGTCGGCGCCCGTCCCGGTGGTGCCGCTGACCGGCGTGGACGACTCGTACCCGCCTCAGAAGAAATCCTTCATGATGCTCAAGTACATGCACGACCACTACCTGGACAAGTACGAGTGGTTCATGCGGGCCGACGACGACGTCTACGTCAAAGGCGAGCGTCTGGAAAGCTTCCTGCGGGGCCTCAACAGCAGCGCGCCCGTCTTCCTGGGCCAGACGGGCATGGGCGCCCGGGACGAGCTGGGCAAGTTGGCTCTGGAGCCCGGCGAGAACTTCTGCATGGGCGGGCCCGGCGTCATCATGAGCCGAGAGGTTTTGCGCCGCGTGGTGCCGCACGTGCGCCAGTGTCTGCGGGAAATGTACACCACCCACGAGGACGTGGAGGTGGGACGCTGCGTCCGACGCTTCGCCGGCGTCCAGTGCGTGTGGTCCTACGAGGTCAGTCGCTTGCAGCCCTTGGTGGGGAAAACTCAAACTGCGAGACAGTTCGCGGCTCATTTTCATATCATTTCATCAATAACGGTAAAGACACTTGGGGCATCGAATTTGGGGGGGGGGGGGGGGGGGGATTGACTACACTTGAAGTCCTATTTTCAAAAAGCTTTTGATGATTTCAACTTTGGGCGTTCATAGTAAAGGCAATGGTTATTCACGGAGCAAATGGTGGTGCCCCACGGAATTAGACTTCTTGCATAACGGCAAAGACAGAAACGGCTTCATCCAACCTTGTGAGGTGCCACCGCACACCGCTCGACCTACGTTGCCCTTCAAACTCTACGCAGACTCGTGCTTAAATGATCCAAACTAGCCATTAAAGCCATCACGATCTTTTCTTTACAGGTTAAGTTGGCTTATCTCTGAGCTCTCCCCGCTTTCTAATCATTACTCTCCTTAATCAAAATGTCAAGTTCAATTAGTCTTACACAATAAGGATGTCCCGATCCAACTTTTTCACTTCCAATCCGATACCGATATCGCAGCCTTGAGTTTAGGCCAATATTGACATCGGCCCGATCCGAGATCAGCGCATAATCATACCTATTTTACCTATTGTGTAGTATGGAATGTTAGAAAAGGCTCGATCAAGTGATATTACTCAAACAGAGAACAATAATCAGCAACAGTTGGTATGAGAAAAACCGACCCGTTTATTATTCACCAATGGGTTACATCTTGACCTCCGAGGCGCAGTGTGATGCATGCAATGAGTCTCACTCGCAGTGACAAAGAAAGTAGAAGTCACGATCAAATACTGTACCGAATCTTCTTCTTTTCCTTTGGGCTTGTTGTCCCGTTAGGCGTCGCCACAGCGCGTCCTCCTTTTCCGTGTCAGCCTATCTCCCGCATGCTCCTCTCCAACACCAACCGCCCTCATGTCTTCCCTCGCGACATCCATCGACCTTCTCTTTGCTCTTCCTCTCGCTCTCTCGCCTGGCAGCTCCATCTTCATCATCCTTCTAGCAATATACTCACTAGTTCTCCTCTGGACGTGTCCAAACCATCCACGTCTGCTCTCTCTAACTTTGTCTCCAAAACATCGAACCTTGGCTGTCCCTCTGTTGAGCTCATCTCAAATTTTATGCAACCTGGTCACTCCGAGAGCAAACCTCTCCATCTTCATTTCCAGCACCTCCAGCTCTGCTTCCTGTGGTCTCTTCAGTGCCACCGTCTCTAATCCGTCCATCGTGGCCGCCCTCACCACTGTCTTCTAAACTTTGCCCTTCATCCTAGCAGCGACTCTTCTGTCACATAACACACCTGACGCCTTCCTCCACCCGTTCCAACCTGCTTGGACCCGTTTCTTCACTTCCTGACCACACTCACCATTGCTCTGGACGGTTGACCCCAAGTATTTCAAGTCCTCCACCCTTGCCATCTCTTCTCCCTGCAGCCTCGCTCTTCCCCCACCACCCCTCTCATTCATGCACATATATTCTGTCTTACTTCGGCTAATCTTCATTCCTCTTCTTTCCAGCGCATGCCTCCATCTTTCTAACTGTTCCTCCAACCTGCTCCCTGCTTTCACTGCAGATCTGCAAACATCATGGTCCACGGGGATTCCAGTCTAACCTCATCTGTCAGCCTATCCATCACCACTGCAAAAAGGAAGGGGCTCAGGGCTGATCCCTGATGCAGTCCCACGTCCACCTTCAATTCTTCTGTCACACCGACAGCACACCTCACCGCTGTTCTGCTGCCCTCGTACATGTCCTGTATTATTCTCACATACTTCTCTGTGCCACTCCAGACTTCCGCATGCAGTACCACAGTTCCTCTCTGGGTACTCTGTCATAGGCTTTCTCTAGATCAGTGGTTCCCAAACAGTGTGCCGTGAGCGCTCTTCGGGTTTGCTGCAGGAAATTATAACATTTTACCTTATTGCTCAAGAAATTATGTATTTCCAAGAAATAATGTATCTCTATTTATGCCAGTGAGGCATAGTGACAGACAGAACAAATAAATGCTCTTCTATTAGATGGCAGGAAGTACATACAGTAATTAATGTATCCACTTTCTGTGACATTTTTGTGTGTGGGTGTGTCGTGAGATTTTTCAATTGTAAAATATGTGCCTTGGCTCCATAAAGGTTGGAAATCACTGCTCAAGATCCACAAAGACACAATGTAGCCCCTTCTGATCTTCTCTGTACTTTTCCATCAAGGCAAATCATGCATCTGTGGTACTCTTTCTCGGCTTGAAACCATACTGTTGCTCGCAAATACTCACTTCTGTCCCGAGTCTCGCCTCCACTACTCTTTCCCATAACTTCAACGTGTGGCTCATCTACTTTATTCCTCTATAGTTGCACATCAGCTCTGCGCATCACCCTTCTTCTTAAAAATGGGCACCAGCACACTTTTCCTCCATTGCTCAGGCATTTTCTCACCCGCTAGATTTCTGTTGAACAAGCTGGTCAAAAACTCCACAGCCACCTCTCCTTGATGCTTCCATACCTCCACAGGAATGTCATCGGGACCAACTGCCTTTCCATTTTTCATCCTCTTTAATGCCATTCTTACTAATCATTGCCACTTCCTGGTCCACCACACTTGCCTCTTCTACTCTCCCTTCTCTCTCATTTTCCTCAAAGTATTCTTTCCATCTACCTAGCACACTGCTGGCACCAGTCAACATATTTCCATCTCTATCCTTAATCACCCTAACCTGCTGCACATCCTCCCCATCTCTATCCCTCTGTCTGGCCAGCCTGTATAGGTCATTTTCTCCTTCTTTAGTATCCAACCTGGCATACATGTCATCATATGCCTCTTGTTTTGCCATTGCCACCTCTACCTTTGCCCTGTGTCGCATCTCAATGTATTCCTTTCGCCTCTCCTCGGTCCTCTCAGTGTCCCACTTCTTCTTAGCTAACCTTTTTCCTTGTATGATTTCCTGTACTGTGAGGTTCCACCACTACGTCTCCTTCCCTCCTTTCCTGCCAGAAGATACACCAAGTACTCTCCTGCCTGTCTCTCTGATCACCTTGGCTGTAGTGGTCCAGTCTTCTGGAAGCTCCCGCTGTCTATCAAGAGCCTGTCTCGGCTCTTCCCGAAAAGCCACACAACACTTTTCCCGTCTCAGCTTCCACCACATGGTTCTCTCCTCTGCCTTTGTCTTCCTAATCTTCCTCCCCACCACCAGAGTCATCTTCCACACCACCATCCTATGCTGTCTAGCCACACTCTCCCCTACCACTACCTTACAGTCGGTAACCTCCTTCAGATTACATCGTCTGCACAAGATGTAATCCACCTGCGTGCTTCTACCTCCGCTCTTGTAGGTCACCCTATGTTCCTGCCTCTTCTGGGAAAAAGTGTTCAGTCGAGCCATTTCAATCCTCTTTTGCAAAGTCTACCACCATCTGTCCCTCCAAGTTCCTTTCCTGGATGCCGTACTTACCCATCACTTCTTCATCACCCCTATTACCTTCACCAACATGTCCATTACAATCTGCACCAATCACGACTCTCTCTCTGTCTGGGATGCTCAGAACTACTTCGTCTAGCTCCTTCCAGAATTTCTCTTTCACCTCTAGGTCACATCCTACCCGTGGGGTCAACCAACTCCCGAGATTTTCCCATCATAGTCCCAACATTCAAAGTCCCCACATTCAGTTCTAGGCTCTGTGCTTTCCTGTTGTCTTTCTCCCCAAGAACCCGCTTTCCACCTCTGCTTCGTCTTCGACCCACAGTAGCTGAATTTCCACCGGCGCCCTGCAGGATAACGGTGCCGGGGGCAGACGTTGTTAACCCGGGCCCCGACCGATCCGGTACGGAATTCTTTGGATGAACGCTCCTATTTGTTTGGCAAAGTTTGAAGCCGGATGCCCTTCCTGACGCAACCCTCTGTATTGATCCGGGCTTGGGACCGGCCTACAGTTTGCACTGGCTTTTGTCCCCCATAGGGCTGCATTCGAATACTTTACTGAATACTAATTGTAACTCGTTTTTCACAGAGTTGTAAGGATTTATGCCTGAGAATATTTTTATGGATATTGCCTGTATGTGTTTATACAGCATTTCTGTAGCAATATTCATTACTTTGAGAGGTATAAGCGCCGCAAGTTCGATGCTAATGTCCGCTAGCTCGTCAACTGTGTTTTTCATCTATTGTGTGTTAGCTTTGAGCTCACAATTTTTGTGAACAAAAATGAAGAAAGAAACGAAGGCTGTGATGTATTTGAACATTCAATAGGTGTAATTATTTTATGCGTTTAGTTTTCCACTGAACCCCCATTGAAGTGTCAATAAATGACTTTAAGTAAGCAACGTTCACGCTTACTCCTTGCTACTGTGTTAGCACCTTAGCAAGCTGTTGCTGTGATCACGTGGGTTCCGCACGCCGTCCGGGCGCTGCTGGAGCGGCGGCGCGTGGAATAGAATGCTTGCATAATAGTGGTCAAATCGGAGATTTTCGATCCGGTCCCATCCGATGCACCTTTTTTATAACTTACGTCGGACCTATATCTGATCTCAAAGATCAGATCGGGGCACCCTTACTATATGACGCTCCTTGACAGAAATGTTTCACATTTCACATCTATATTGAGTTCTGTATAATTGACAGACTGCATCACAAATGGCTTTACTCGAAATCCTTTCGACTCACATTTCCAGTAGATGTTACTCTCTACTCATCTGTCCTGATTCCTACAGTTCAGTATGGGTGGAGGAGTGATTATTATTATTATTATTATTATTATCCACCGATGACAACTATACGGGAATGCGCTCAGCTTCTTTTTCATGTTGTGAATTCATACACAAAGTTCACTCTATATCCTCCATCTTTATGGAAACAGCAGATCGGCTTTCATTTCATACTTCGCCGATCATTGATGGGCTCCGCAAAAGACATTTACTCCGCGTCGCCATTGTGTACAGTATATTTGAATCCAAAAGCTGGTTTATTTTTAGCCTTGTCGCGTGTCTTTTGACGTAGTACTGTCAATATCTGACAGCCAATAGTTATTTAAAAAAACCAAAAAAAAAAGCTTTTGGACTTTAATTCGAGGACTTCTTGAGGTATATTACGGTACTTTTAATACGATATGACTTGCAAGCAGGCAACTAAATGTTATGTAGCTTAGCAAGCTACTGCTAGCACTACCGGTTGCACTACGTAAACATGCCAGCGTTCTGTCGAATCTTGCTCTAAAGTTGCGGTGTGTGTGAAGTAATTGAATTACAATAAAGTAATTTAATTACAGTAAGTTAGCACCCATTATTTCTGTCATGTTGTAATGTTTTTTTTTTTTTTTTTTAAATGATCGGCCCCAAAAATCCTGATTGTGTAAAGCCTAGTGAGTCCAAGTGCAAGCAAGGCCGCACGGGAAATGTGGACCGGTAATTCTCTACACTGTATGATCAAGTGGAACGGCTTCGATAACGACAAGGGCTCTCTCCCACTCTAAATTGAAGTGAAACCCCCAGATTTAGGATCATCGCCAGCCTTCACTTTCTTTCCCTCACGCTGCTTTTAATCAACCCTGTGTGTGGTTTTTTTTTTTGTTTTTTTGGGGGTTGGTCAGTTTCCTTCTTTCCGTAATGTGCGTTCGATGCCGCAGTAGGTCAACTACGGCGTAGTTTGTGATTATTTATACATATTTGAAAGCTGTACGAACGTCCCCATCTTCCCCACACTCCTATTAAGCCCCTCCCCATACGCGTAGACGCTCATTTCATCGTTTAGAATCCTTTCCGCTCACGCCTCTTTCCTTTCTTCACCGTAGGAACGGTTTGACTTGAAATTGGGCAATTATTTTAATGATTTAATAATGAATCAATAAATAAATGTTTTGATGTTTTAATTTGCATCCTTTTCCTGAAAAAACAGGACATTATTTCAAACGGACAGTGTAGAAAATGCACAAACACAAATTGATTGCGTTTCACTTCCTGGTTTGGTCCGTAACATCTGTCGGAAAATCGGCAAAAATGTTGACGATTCATCCATCCATCCATTTTTTTACCGCTTATCCGAGGTCGGGTCGCGGGGGCAGTAGCTTTAGCAGGGACGCCCAGACTTCCCTCTCCCCAGCCACTTCATCCAGCTCTTCCGGGGGGATCCCGAGGCGTTCCCAGGCCAGCCAAAGGACGTAGTCTCTCCAGCGTATCCCGGGTCGTCCCCGGGGTCTCCTCCCGGCGGGACGTGCCCATAACACCTCACCGGGTAGGCGTCCGGGAGGCATCCGAATCAGATGCCCCGGCCACCTCATCTGGCTCCTCTCGATGCGGAGGAGCAGCGGCTCTTCTCTGAGCTCCTCCCGGATGACCGAGCTTCTCGCCCGCTCTCTAAGGGAGAGCCCGGACACCCTGCGGAGGAAACTCATTTCGGCCGCTCGTATCCGGGATCTCCTTCTTTCGGTCACGACCCGCAGCTCGTGACCGTAGGTGAGGGTAGGAACGTCGATCGACCGGTAAATCGAGAGCTTCGCCTGTCGGCTTAGCTCCTCCTTTACCACAACAAAGTCCGCATCACTGCGGACGCCGCACCGTTCCGCCTGTCGATCTCCCGTTCCGTTCTTCCCTCACTCGTGAACAAGACCCCGAGATACTTGAACTCCTCCACTCGGGGCGGGATCTCATCCCCGACCCGGAGAGGGCACGCCACCCTTTTCCGACGGAGGACCACGGTCTCGGATTTGGAGGTGCTGATTCTCATCCCAGCCGCTTCGCTCAACTGCGGACTGATGATTGTTTTTCAAAATAAAAGCAGATGTTTGCAAATGTCGTATTTTGAAAAAAAACGAAGATAATTGGTCCGCCTTCATGGAGGGCGACAGAAATATTCACCGTACAGAGGATTTGGACAATTTGAAGTTGAGCAAGGTCTGTAAATGAAGAATTGATGATCAAAATAGTGAGCTGATGAATTCGATCATCGGTTAGTTGTCGATTAACGGATGAAGTGTCGCACCTGTAGTCATGATCATGAGGTCCTCGCGGCGGCGTTGGTGCGACGCAGCGAATTCTAATTTAAGCTGGCCAACAAGGACGCCATTGTAATGCCCCCCGGGAGATTAGTGTGCAAACGCACGTGCATTGCAATCACGGGATCCTCGTTTGAATCCCAGGAATACAAAGCGCAATTGTTTTCCCGCGTGACGACCGCGTCATAGCAGACTGCAAATCAACGCAGCTGCGCGTTTTTTTCTTTCTTTTTCCGATCCAGGAAGAAATGGATTCACGATAGCGAGTACTTCAAAGGATCTTTTTGCGATTGGAATGCATGCCAGACCGATTTAGAGTCGTTAGCGCTAAACTGTTTTTCCAACTTTGCTGCATCGCTCCTCTTTGTAATGTTAATTTCTTCAGTCAGCTGGTTTCTAGCGCGATCATACGCGGCCCTGCCCCCGCTCTGATATGCGTCCCCCTTAGCTTGACGAATCTGCTTAAGTTTGGCGGTGAACCACGGCTTGTTGTTGTTGAAAGTGCGAAATGACTTTGTTGCTACACGCGCCTCTAGATTGTAAAAATATTTGATAGTGACAAAGTGTATTTTGGTTATTGCAGTGTTCCAGACACAGTAGAGTTCCAAACAATGTGAATGTTTTTTTGGAAGGGGCACCGCTGCCCGTGTGGCACACTTGGCTGGCACTAACCTCGTCAGGCGCTAGCGCTCGTCTGTCAACTGCCTTTTGCCGCGCCGCTAACGTTCCCGAGCGGGGTCAGACATCCCAGCGGTGCGGCTGAGCCGCTAGCATCCAATTAGCGCAGATTAACAGCTAAGCTCCTTAGTGCCGGCGTACGGGTCGGCGCCGATGCTAAAAACGGTCCCGCCTCTTCCTGACGGCGGCGTTTCCGCTGAGATGCCCGACGTGAACGTGTTTTTTGCACGGACGTTGTAGCTAGCCCGTCGCTGTGCCGCGTCGATGAGCGCCGAGCTTCTGTCCGTGGCGGACAGTCCGCAGTGTCAGCTGCGCGGCGGCGTCTCCGGGCAGACTGACGCTGCCGTGCTTCCTCCCCCGAAACTCTAATATTCCGTTCCCGCAAATGGGGAAAAACCGCTCCAGAAAAAGGAATCCAATACAAATAAAAAGCCTGATTAAAATGTGCCTACGTTGATAGATTTTTCTGCAAAGAAAAACGTCTAAAATTAAAAATAATTGATTTACTTCATTTCATGGTGGCTGTCCAAATAGAAATAGTGGAAGTCAGCGACCTACTAATATTGTTTTAGCTGGGTATACATTTTAATTTCAAGAATTTAGTACTTACAGATGCTGGTTGGCTGTGTTGGAAAAAGCGGAACTTGTCTTGCGTAAATTAAAACAACACCAGAAAAATGAATAAAATACAAATAAAAACAAATATGGAAAGTGTGCACTTATTGAGATTTTTTTTTCCTTCCCCTAAATTAGAACCAGAAAAAAAATGTTGGACTTAATGGGCGGGCATCTGTATTAAATAATAAATAGTGGAACCAGCGGCCTACCAATCTTGCTTGGCCTGTGGGGGAAAAAAACATCACCAGAACAATGAAAAAAAATATGAGCATAAAGTTGGAAAATTCTGTACTTATGGATAGATTTTTCTCCAAAACTAGCAAAAAATAGCAGTAGTCTGATGGCGCAACGTCCGAATACCGGCATCAAATCTTGCCGTATCTCGGTCAGACAGTGGCAACAACACGACACCGCGTGTATTCCGATACCGCCGCATCCCATCTTTTACGATCACGGGGCTTTATCTTGTCAAATCCAACGCTGTCGGAGAGGCGGAACCAGAAAACGTGTCATCGCGACCGGATACGCTCGTTACCGTGGCGATGACAACAATGGATCTCGGCAATGTATTGTGTGTGTGGGGGGGGGGAAATGGGTGGTGGTCGTCACCGGTGCTTGAGAGAGGATGTTCGTTCAGGATTGCTTGCGCTATGTTCACGTACCTTTTAATAGGATTCGGTTCGCAAGTAGGCATCAAAATGTTATGTAGCCCGGCAAGCTAGTGCTAGCAGTAACGTTTGTACGTAATCATGCTCGAAAGCTTCGGCAAACATTGGTTTGTGCACGTGAATAAAGGTTGGCAACGGTCACAGTACGCAATCCTATTGGTCGACGTCAAGGTGCGCTGTCGGAGAGTTGTACACTGAAGATATCCCCCCCCCCCCCCCAAAAATTAAACATGCTAGACTTTTCATTTTGGCGTCATAGGGCTAAATCACAGGTGTCAAACTCAAGGCCCGGGGGACAGATCCGGCCCGCCCCGTGATTTTATGTGGCCCGCAAAGGCAAAGTCATGTGTGTCAACTTCCATGATTTCGCTGTCACTTCATTCAGACGCAAACGGTGCAGAATTGATGAGGCGACGGTGACGCAATGAAGGACGTCGTCGGTCGTTCGTTGCCGTTTCCTCTTCCAAGATGACACGCGGGCACATTTTCAGATGGCCCCTTTCTCAATGGAGCTTTTGCCTTGTCAATCACTGCGCGTGCTTGAATCGACTCGGCCGAGCGGGGTCGTTATCAGTCGGCTTATTAGACGACCGCCCCCGCCCCCGCTGTGAGGGGGCTTTGTGTCACCCATTTTGTGTTTTCAGCTTGAAAGCTTGATCAATCCGATTTAAACATGCTGCATGGAGATGACTCTCCATAAAAGCGGTCAAGGGGTCGTGTCGACGGCTTTGTCGTTAGCGCTCAGGTTCCTCGGACCCGCTCCGATCGGATGCGATCCCTGATACTTTTCTCCCAGCCGTCGAGCTGGAGCGTCACAGCACAGCGGGCGGCGTCTTCGCCCCGGGCTCGGACCGCCGCTGTGGCACTGAGATCAAACGCGGACAAGGCTGTAATTAGTCCGCCCGCCGCCTCCCTCGAGGCAGGCCACGGTGTTCTAGGGAGGCGCAATTCTCGAAACCTCCGCCCCACCCGGTTCTTATGCCGCCGCAGCATCGGGGCGCCGTAGGAACACTCGGGAACGATTATAGACACGATGGAATACCGCTGAACGGCATTTCCACGAAGACCAACGGAAGGGGCAGGTCCTTGCACTTTTGAAAGGCTTTCCTCCGCCCGCGTCAATCGACTTTTCTGTTCATTTCTTTTTCTTAATGTTCCACCAGTTTTCACAAGATACCAAGAAGTCAACTGCAACCTTTTTATTGGACAATTGTTCCCTCGAAGCCAGTTTGACTCGGCTCCATGAAATTTGCTCCAAAAGTCTCAAAATACACAGCAAGTCTGCCATTTTGGTTCATTTGAGGCTTCTTTTGGACTGCGGAAGGCTCCCGTGGTGTAGGAATGCGCTTTTGCGCTTACCCCAAGCGAGAGAAGCGGGATGTGCGTCGGCTCGTTTAGCCGCAGATTACGGGCCTGGACAGCGCTCCCCTGTCACGTCGCTTCCCTGCCTGGGCGGCGCCGGCGAGACGCCAGCTAAACGCCAGCCGGGGCGCACCGCCGGCATCCACAAGTACGGCGGCCGCGGCTATAATTATCTCCAGCGGGGGGTGAGGGGGGGGGAAGAAGTCATTTTGAGCCGGGCGGGCACGTTTTAGAGAAGGTTTTAATTTGGACCTTGGGCGTGATGTCTGGAGCCGCCCGTGTTTGCTCGGGAACGCTGCGGACGACGGCTGTCGCCTCGCTCATTCCCCCCCCCCCCCGTCCCGTCCCGTCAGTCGAACAGAAGCGTTTCCCGTTGACGGCTGCGGCGCTTTGTCGCCAACTCCGAGCTACGCGGCGCCCCCGACCCGCCGGCCTGTTTTGGGGTGCGGTGGCCGTGTCCGCGTTGGGTGTGTACACACCAGGCGGGTGTAAAGGTTCACGTCCGTTTGAGCTGTGAACAGTCGTCCGGACTGAAGGGACGAAGAACGTCATATACCCAACGAGATGAAAAAAGATCTTCCGAGTCAGACCGAACGCGCTGATCGGGAATAGAAAAATCGTAACCAAATGTGCTCGTCTGAAAGACACTTTGAACATGGAAGCGTGCGCAGTTATGTTTCAAGAGGCTATTTTGGAACAATCCTTTATAAGGTTTCCTTTATTGATCGATTTGAAATGATAAATGTCCCATTCGTCCAGGTCATTTCCTCCTTGCGCGTTAACCGATGAAGCCCACTCGCTCGAATGCGAGGCGAAACGTCTACCCGGACAAGCGCGACGGTCCGCTTGCCAATTTGTCCGCGGGAGCGAGGAGGGGGCCGATCCGCGACCAACGCGGAGCGCGGCGTATGTTACGCTAACGAGCGTGAACACGATTGTTTGAAGCCCAACTTGCTCAAATGTTGCTTGTTGCTTTTTGGCGGGCGTCTTCGCACTAAAGTTAAATACGGCGTGGTGAAAAAGTATCGGGCCCCCTTCTCAAACGATATTTTGGCATCGTTTCCCCACTTTAAGCCCCAAGGCTGATTACCTCCGGACCCGTTCGATCAACAAATCACTTCAACAGAATCGAGTCAGACAAACGATTAAAAAGAGCTGCAGCAAAATTCCAGAACAGTCGAGTAATCGAGTTGTCGACATCTTATCAGTCTGGAAAGGGTTACAAAAGCCATTTGTAAAGCTTTAGGATTCCAGAGAACCATAGGGAGAGCCATTTTCCTCACCCGGAGGATAAAGAGAGGTAAACGACTGCAGAATATTCTATGGACTGACGAGATGAAAGTTGAGCTTTTCGGCAGGTGCGTGTCTCGTGTCTCGTGTCATCTGGCCGAAACGTGCGCAGCGTTTCAGAAAAAGAACATCACACACGGTGGTGGTATCCAATTTGAGTTTTCACGGCACTGTACATATCTTTTATTTCGACCGATATATGATGCATGGAAACATGGAATATTGTCATCATCTTCAGCGATTACAGTTCAGCGCGGAGGCTGTTAAAAAAACGACCCGAGCTCTAAGACTGCGCACGCTCATTTGATTTTCCTTCTTCAACTGGCTAAAACGATTTCGCATGGTCTCATTTGGTTTATATATCCCAAATAGTGTGCACATGAACAGGGGTGTGTCCACTTTTTCTACCCACTGCCGGTGGAGTCATTCACTCGTTCCCTACTCCGTGATCACCACAAAAGGATTTTCAGTGGGCACGGGAGGGAAGTATCTCGGGACCGGATTCCGCATTCCGAACACCAACCGTGTCCATGTTAGCCTCCGTCGGGCGGGAGGGAATAAATGCCCGTGTTCGGTGTGATTGCGGGCAAGCGTCCAAATGTGGCGGGAACACGCCCACACCGGGTGCGGCGACTCGACCGTTCCACGTACGAGCTGTCGTGTTTCAAATCTTTGCTTTGTCTCGCGAGGAAAAACTTCACAGCAAGGAGCGGCGGTTTAGCACATGGAGTTAATTCTTCAAGAGGCTTTGGGCTGTTTGGGCCACTCCCGATTCAAGTCTCGTCTCGAACAGAAAACAAGAAAATGACACGTCGGTTGTATTGAAGCAAACCGCAGAACCTTGACCGGACATAGCGGGTAAAGACCGAGGCCGGGCTAACAAAGAGCCCCCGTGTGCCGGCGTTCCAAGCCTTTAAGCAACACGTACGGACGATATCTCGGCGCTCGCACGCATATATTCTTTGTCCTTTGCGCGGAATGGCGAATATTAGTGCGGCGTACCGAGAAGCTGACCCGTCTTCGTGGATTTGACTGCCAGCAGGTGGCCAACTTGTGCACACACCGAAAGGAGGAGCGCAATGTCCACCGAATGGAAACAAAAAGTGTGGCAAAATCGCTCTAGTCCTTTGCATTCGCTCGTCATTACGCAATGTTTGACTATTCTCGTGCTCTTTTCCCCATTCGAGAAGACAGATGAGTCCTCCCAGCTGTTTCTATTTGGAGCCGCCACTCACTCCAGGGTGTGCACCGAGCGTGTGCGCTGCGTCACTTACTGTGTCTGCGTGTGAATGAGTCAGGCGCTGGCGGATTTCTTGTGTAATGAGCGACGGGCGGAAACTTGTGGCGGGCTCGATGGTGTCCAAATGCCAATAAACAACTTCATCATGTCCAAATTGCAAACTTGCCGTGCGTCAGACGTGTTAGCCTGCCGGCATAACCAAATAATCATGCTAACCCAAAACTGAAGAATCTCGTCGTCGTCGTCGTCGTCCCTGTTGTTCCTGCCTCACGTTGCATTTTTATTGTTATTGTTGTCACACGTAGCACAAATGTTGCTGTATCAATCAATACACCAACGTTAAGACAGTTGAGAATGACGAGCGAATCGCAATCGAATCGTGACTCCTTGTATTATTCTGAAATGAAGACGGCTTTGTCCAACAAAGGAAAATTCCAGTTTGATCATTTGAAAACTATTTCTAGCCCCCTGGTTAAGTCCTGGTCGCAGATTTTGCCACAACAACAGAAAAGACTCCTAACGTATTTCGGCTGGTATGTTTCGCTCTGGAAAAATCTGTTGGGGAAAAAAAACGCTTCCTTTTGAGTTAGAAATTGGCTTACTTGAACCAGGATCCCTCGCCGCACCGCGGCCGTGGGCTGTTTTGCCCAGAGTCCGTGCCGTAAAATGGCTGGCAACATCTGCTGCTGCTAAGAGCTGCTAGTTAGCCGTAGTTCTCGTCAATCCTCACGTGTTGACTGAATCGTGTGTAACTTTATCCAATTCATCTGCCACAAACGTCGGGGCAGCTCCTCCTCATCGTACGGGAGATTTCCGTTTCGTGGGAGCCGCGCGATCAGCTAGTGGCTACTGCACAAGTAAGTCAAAATGGCGGCGCAAGTAAACGAAGGACTTTGTTACGGGGCTTCGCAGCATTGCGGCTCTTCTTATTATAACATTCGTACTTTGATTTGTTTTCATTCGAATGCGAAAAATTAGGATTCAGGATTCAGGTTTTTCAAGCAGACTCGCAAGTGATCCGAGCGCTAATAAATTCAAGCCCTCTTTGCTCCTGCTCGCGCTATTGCTACGCGAGTCTGCAGTAAATTGAGTCTATGTGGCAAAATAATAATGTGGCAAAATCCCACAAAATATTTGCGATGCACTGAACAGCGATATAGTCGGCGACGACAGTCTTACTGGTGTGTAAATAAGTTAGCCATGCTTAGTGGGAACAAACAATAGAAAGCGCGCGCATCTTAAGTTCGGAGCCGCATTTTGACCGCCCGATAATCCATCAGCACAATCGTACAAGTCTGCTTTCGTGAGAATCCACATTTCTTCCTCTGACGCGCAATTGAATTTCAAAATGTTGTCAAATAACGGAATATTCAAGTATTGTGAGAAACTATAGTTTTGCGCGGTTAAAGCGCAATTATGGATACAGGGCTCTACGCTAGCTTTTGCACTCGTCCCAACTTCTTCACTTGGTCAGCGTGGCCGTGCGTATATAGAAACACAAAAATCATTTGGAGAAATTGTATTTGAAATCATGGCTAAACAATAGGAAATTGTTTATTTAAAAACAAAAAAGTTGACCTGATCTGCACTGGCATCACGGATGATGAAAATTGTCTGGATTGCTAATCAATAACCAAAACTTCATGCCAGTTGCAAATGTTTTATTTGAACGTTTGTGTACGAATTAAACAACAACACATTTACATAAATGAACACCGTTATGGAAACTGTATATGAAGTTCCGATTTTAAATAACAGAAGTAGTGCTATTAAATATTAAGATGTGCCTATGGTGCTTAATACAACAAAAACATTTTTAGAAATGGGAAAAAAAAGTGTGTAATTGATTTTTGCTTCATTTTTTTATTTTTTTTTACAACAGGCACTGCGCGGGTACCTGATTTTAGGACCCTCGTCACCGTGGCCGAGCGGTCGCGGTCGGCTTTATCGGGCTTATTTTCCTTAATTGGTAAAGGGCGGCGTCGCGTTACGGCCGCACGTACAGATTGTGGCCTTTTACGGCATCCCGAAGACGCACGACGCGCTCATTGAAAGGCGACGCGCGGCCACGTCGCCCGACGCAACTGGCAGCGAGCCGCCGCCTTCGCTTTGGGCACTCTTTCGGCATTTAGATACCGTAGTCTCGGCGCTGGGAACGTTCCGGATCGCGAAGAGTCGACCCGTAATCCGTGACGACATTCTCGGCAAAAACCGAATCCAAAATCCCTTTTTGATTGGTTTGAACTGTTGGATTTGTCCGTTTTTCACTGGCATGGGAGACAAAGCTCCAAGTTTGCACAAATGGAAGCGATCACGTGTGTTTGTCATTTGGACCAAAGTGTCGAAAAGGTTTTGCTCTCTTTGACGATGGATGACGCAATGTTTGGGCCTCAACAGATGGGCTGTTTGTTTGTTGTTTTGCTTTTGTTGTGCAAAGTGAAGCTTTTGGAGCTTTTACATCAACGTATAGACACACATGTACATGCTATTTGATTTGGTGGACTTTGCTCTGATAAACCTCTCGCAATCTCCAAAGTGCCACGTTGGAATACTTTTGTTTTTTTTTTTTAAGACAAAAAAACAAAACAATTTGGATGCGCTCTTTTTTGGGGTGGGCGTCAATGTATTGGCGAGGTTTCGGCGGGCACCCAAAAGCGAGTGACTCGAACTCGGGTGCAAGAAAACGTGATCGCACATCCCGAGAACACGTGCGTCTTTTGTGTTCAGAGGTCAGGATGGGAGGGGCGGGGTTCCTGTATTTGGAGGTACAAAGGTATGAAAAGTGCCATAGAAATGAATTTCCACGAGATAAAAATAACGTCAGCGTGCTTGAGGATTTTCGTGTCGAGCGAAACGAACGTGACGAGCGTTCTCGCCCGACTTGGCGGAATATCGTTCGAATGGATGAATTGATCTGTCGAATTCTTATCTTAATCCGAACGTTTATGTTTGGACTCCGCGGCGTTTCTGTCGCCTTTTCAATGTCGATAACGTAAGGAAACGACGTTAAACGTAGTAACGTGTGGTCGCGGTCGGCAGATGCAGCAGCTGTTCTACGAGAACTACGAGCCCGACAAGAAAGGTTTCATCCGCGAGCTGCGCAACAGCAAGATCCACCGAGCCATCACGCTGCACCCCAACAAGAACCCGGCCTACCAGTACCGGCTGCACGGCTACCTGCTGAGCCGGCGGATGGCGGCGCTGCGCCACCGCACCGTGCGCCTCCACCGCGAGACGCTCCAGATGGCCGTCCTGGGCGCCCCCGAGCCGGGCCGCGAGGAGCGGCGGCTGGGGGCGCCGCCCTCCTTCATGAGGTTCCGCCCCGGGCGCCGCCGCGACGTGCTGGAGTGGGACTTCCTCAGCGCCAAGCACCTCTTCTCCGCCTGGGACGGCCAGCCGCCCCGCCGCGCCACCGACGCCGCGCAGCGCCGGGCCTTGGACGACATCGTCATGCAGGTGGGCCCGCCGCCGCAAACCGTCCTTTCGGCCCGGTCGTTCTCGTGGACGTCGGTCCGTCCGAAGCCGATCCTTTGCCAAAATCGGACGGACCGCGTCCTCTTCGAATGGCAGACTCGGAAATAGCGCAAAATGAGGGCCCCGATAGCATCGAATGGCGGCAGGAAGTAATGTTGAAACGCGTCGAGGTGGGAAGGCCAGAAATAGGAAGGTTATATCTCAAAATAATAGCTAATCAATAAATATCATTGAAAGGCTGCCAGTAAATATCTCGAAATAATGCTAATACATAAATGTCACGGCAATATCTTAAAATAATGTTCATAAATATTATGAAATGCTGCCAGTAAATATCTGGAAATAATGCTAATAAATATCAGGTCACGCCAATATCTTAAAATAATGTTGATAAATATTCTGAAATATCCCCAAGTAATAAAGTCAATAAATAAAACTAAATGTTTATTGAATCACATCATCATTAAATAATGCCAATCAATATCCCGAAAGCTGTCATCTCTTAAAAGTAATGTATGTCCATAAATAGGATGTCAATAACTGTCAAATGCTGTCACCAATAAAGGTTACGCAGATATAATATGTGGCTCATTTCTGGCAGTCGCAATAAAGATCACAGCGTTCGTTCGTCGTTCGTTCGTTCGTTCGTTCGTGTCCTATCGGAAAATAGTGTCCCAAAATGTGTCTCTGAATCTTGCGCAATCATGTCAACGAACACCTTCAAATGTGAATATCGTCAATCCATATCTTGAAACGATGTCGTTAAAAGTCCCGTATTTTGCCAAAGCCGCTTTTTCTAATATATATATATATATATATATATATATATTAGAATTCAAGTCGTTCCCGAGTTGCGGACGGGCCTCACATGGGCTCGTTGGAATTCCGCCGCCTCCCCCGACGTAACGGCGACCAATCGGAGGAACGGGGGCAGGCTTAGACAAAGCCGACACAAAAGTCGCCGTCCGAGGGGCCTTTTGCGGACACTCGCGTGACAAAAGCGAGAAATTGGCAGCCGCCGAAATACGGGACCGTTGCGCCGAAGAACGGAACGAGAGTCGATGAGCTCAATAAATATGGCGACACAACGTCGGCGGATGTCAACTAAAACTCAAACGCTGCCGCCGGCCCGCAGGTGATGGAGATGATCAACGCCAACGCCAAGACCCGCGGGCGCGTGATCGACTTCAAGGAGATCCAGTACGGCTACCGGCGGGTCAACCCGCTGTACGGCGCCGAGTACGTGCTGGACCTGCTCCTGCTCTACAAGAAGCACAAAGGCAAGACGCTGACGGTGCCCGTGCGCAGACACGCTTACCTGCAGCAGACCTTCAGCCGCATCCAGTTCCGCGAGGAGCGGCCCACGGACGCCGCCGCCCTGGCGGCGCGCCTCAACCGCGACTCGGACTCGCTCTCTTTCCTTTCGCCCCTGAAGATGCTGGTCCCGTTCAAGCTGGCGGCGCCGGCGGCCGCCCGCGAGGGTCCCGCCGAGGCCCGGGACCAGAAGGTCAACGTCCTGGTGCCGCTGTCGGGCCGCTACGACGCCTTCGCGCGCTTCATGGCCAACTTCGAGCGCGTGTGCCTGATCCCCAAGCAGAACGTCAAGCTCCTGGTTCTGCTGTTCAGCGCCGACAACACCACGGAGCGGGTCAAGCAGGTGGAGCTGATGCGCGAGTACCACATCAAGTACCCGCGAGCCGAGCTGGAGATCAAGGCCGTCGCCGGCGCCTTCTCGCGTGCGCTGGCCCTGGAGGCGGGCTCGGCGCGCTTCTCCAACGATTCGCTGCTGTTCTACTGCGACGTGGACCTGGTCTTCACCGGCGACTTCCTGCAGCGCTGCCGGGCCAACGCGGCGCCGGGCCGCTCCGCTTATTTCCCGGTGGTCTTCAGCCAGTACGACCCGGAGGTGGTGTACGGCGGGAAGGCGGTCCCCGCCGGCGGCGGCAACCACTACGCCTTGACCGCCAAGACGGGCCTGTGGAGGAACTTCGGCTTCGGCGTGGCGTGCGCCCGCAAGGGCGACCTGGTCCGGGCCGGGGGCTTCGACACCTCCATTCGGGGTTGGGGGCTGGAGGACGTGGACCTGTTCGACAAGCTGGTGCGCTCGGGGGCCGCGCTGTTCCGCAGCGCCGACCCGGGCATCGTGCACGTGCACCACGCCGTCACCTGCGACCCCAACCTGGAGCTCAAGCAGTACAAAATGTGCTTGGGCTCCAGGGCGTCGTCGCGGGGCTCCGCCCAGCAGCTGGCCCAGCTCTGGTTGGACAAGAACCGGGCCGGCGGCGCGCCTGCCAACGCCTCGCTCAGGACGGCCTGACGCCGGGTCTGGACCTAATTGACTTTTTAAAATGAGTTTTTTTTAAACGGGCTCCAGCTGGGCCCGTTGGCTCAGTTCTCGTGTACCTCAGCGTCGTGCGCCATGTTTACAAACCGCACACACACACACACACACTGTTTGGATTTGAGTTTACGGCGGTATCGTGACACGAGTGGGCCCATTTTTTTTTTTTTTTTTGCCAGCCCAAATTTGACTTTCGAGCGAGCTTCAGATACGCTGGCGTTGAAGTTGAACCCCCAAAATTGGAGGTGGTGCGATGCCCTCGGGCAAGGAGAGCCACCGAACAAATCCGAAGACTCTCGAGAGGCTGCCGTAGGCCTCGACTGCGGCTGCTGATGTCACTCGGTAGGCCGCGCCCCTTAAAGGCACACCTCCAATACGAATGTAGCAGTACGTACAGTTCTTGCGCTTTTTAAAAGCAGTTGATTTCTTCACAGTCCGTTCGGGCCGCAACCGACGATTATTTAATCATCGAATTTTAAATTTCCATCCCTTCATCCAAAAGCAGGACAGGATTTGAAATTGACGCTGCAGAAAATGAAAAGTAAAGGCAGAGGTTTGCTAAGCCGTCTGCTTTCATGGAGGACTTGAGAAATCGGAGAAGATTTACTGCTGAATTCGGAGCCTTGAAGTTAAACAAAGGTTGAATCGTTCACGCAAAAAGTTTTTGGGCTTTTGACTTTCGGGTTTTCCACGTGAACGACGACGACACCTGCTGGATTTGCCGACGTCTAATTTATTGATTTTCTTTAGTCGAGTTGGACGATTGTAACTACTTCCTGTCACCAAAGACCCGCCTCGTTCGCGCGAAATGTTTTACGAAAAATGCAAAGTAGCGTTTTGTTGCCGAGCCGGCGTCCGAGGTTCGGCCGGTCCTGCCAGGAATTCGCAGTTGGCTCTTTGTTGTTGTTCCACGTGTGACAACTCAAAGACTGAATGATGTCATTCTTGTTTTGTATCATCTTTGATTTTATTTTTATCTTTCAACTTTGTCAAAAGTGGAAAGTTTTTCTATTTAAAAAATAAAGTGTGGGATTTATTTTTTTTTTTTTTTAAATATTTGCTTCTTCCTGTTTGATCTTGACGTCCCGGAAAATTTCTCGTTTATTTTGTTACTCGCGCGCACACAATAATGTGTCCGCATTGAAATTTCCCCGAATTTTATGACCCAAAAGTGATCAGAACAGAAAGCAGTTTTTGTTGTGTTTTTGTTTTTTTTTAAACAGAACCAGAAACCCACTGCGCCGCACGCGCAACTCATCGGTTCACGGTTTGTCGGAAAACTCGAAGGAAATGTGTGGAAGCAAAATCCAAAAGAGGAATTGTACTGGACTGGCTCACTTGCGCTACAAGACGCTTGCGATCGTGACATTGGACAAAGAATTCAGATATGAGAATTGTTGGAAGTGAAAGCGTTTGGTTACGCCGAATATAAAAAGTCACAAGAATTCCGCTCAGAAGGCAAATTGTCCACGATGCACTTTAACAGTCCCAAGTACGCACGTACAATTCAAGGCCGTAAAAGACGATTTCCAAGAGTTTGTACATGGCGTTAGCATGATAGCGCTGTCCCAAACACGCTTTCATGACGGTAAAGGAATTGACTTGGAATCGGAAAATGTTGACGCTAACGCGACAATATGAGTTCAGGATAGGCGGGAACGTATCGCAATCCGGTCGGGTTCGGGTCGCCTCTTCCCGACGGGCTACTACCGGCGGCGCCGCACGCCGCCGTCCAAGCGGGCCAGGTCCTCGGCACTGCGGTAGAACACGTCCAGGCGCGCCGCGTCCCAGGCGCGCCACACGCACACGCTGACGCCGGACGACGAGGGCACGCCCCGGAAGCCGCACACCACCGCGTCCTTGCCCACGAGCCCCGCCTCCACCGGCGTCCTGACAGGAAGTAGACGGAAAGGAGAGAACGCCTTCAACTGCTGGGAACTGACAAAACTCCAAAGCGGACTGAAGATCCGTCACGTTCGACAGTCCGCGTACATCTTGGGGTTCTGATACCTTAGCGCATAGACGTCAAACTCGGGCCCGGGGGCCAGATATGGCCCACCGTGCAATTATATTTGGTCCGCAAGACCGTATCCAATGTGTATTAGAGCTGGCCCGCCAGTATATAGCACATGCACCACTAATATTACAAATCCCGGAATGCTTTGCTAGCGCGTTAGCCCATCGGTCTAGACCGGCGAGCCTTTTCTGTCGCGGTCGTTAGCAACTATGCTACCGGTCTCCTCGGGCAAATGTGCACTTCCCCTTCCCCAAAATGGCCAAACGAAAGATGGAAAAGGGTTCACTTCCAAGGCAGGCGGGAGGCACATCGTCTGTTCACCAAAGTCAAGTTTGTCGTGCGCGGAGGACTAGAACATCGTTGAATTGATGGGCTGTTTATGCCCTTTATCAACTCCGAGGCAGGGACTGTTACTAGTTTGAAGTTTGGATTTTTATTGAAGGACATTCTTATTTTTTGTTAGTTGGAGCTCGATAAATGGAAGATGGGGAGAGAAGAGTTCGGGTTATCTATTTGAATACAAAACAACAACCAAATAGCGCTCGTGTCTTTTATCGCAAATTTGATTTCTCACGTGTTTCGAATATTCAAGATTGTTGGAGTTTGACATCCTTGCCTCTTGTCGTACTTTTGGTGTCATTGCTCCTTTTTCTGGGGCTTGTGCTACTCTTGGCCAGGTTCGACTTCCATTTTAGCTGCTTTTTGAGGTGGCTATATTAGGTCCACTACCACTAACAGGTTCTAGAACCTTTGTTCTTGTTCAGAAGCCTCGAGAACCAAAAGTACCCACTACCTCTCGAACATTTAGAAGCAATCAGGCACTTGGAGTACCTGTCAAAAAGTACCACTACCGGTAAATGTGTGGTTCTGGTGCTTTTTGTGGCTCTGGTAGGTTTTTATGCTTCTGGTACTTTCTGTGGTTTTTGACCGTTTCTCGAACTCGACGCCAGGCTCTCGGTTCTTAGTTGACAAAGCGGACTGACCCCAAGGCGTGTTCCGAAGGAGGGCGTAGTACGGCGCCGACCCGACCCCTCGTTTGCTCGCCGTGCGGCTCGACGTGGATCAGCAGGACGTCTCCGCCGCGCCTGGCGAGGAAATCTTCAATTGACACACGGGCGGATCGCTCGATGGCGTGCGTGCGTGCGTGCGTTGGCTACCTGAAGACCCAAAGGATGTCGTTCACCATCAGAAGCTTGAGGGCCCGCAGAGACGGCGGCGAGGACTCTGCGGCGCCGCACCGTCCGTCTTCGGCGTCCTCCCGCTCCAAAGACGGCTGCGCGACGCCGACGTCGGCGTTCTCCTCCGACGACGCGGAACCGTCCGTCGGCGAATCCCGGTGTCGGACGATCTGAGTCCCCGCCTCCTCGCTGTCGGCCACCGTCACGGCGCCGTCGGCGAGCTCGGCTTCCTCCTCCTCCTCCTCCTCCTCCTCCACGTCGGCGCCGAGCGCCGTGGGACGGCGGATCGGGAAGACGTCGCGGAGAGGACTGCGGTCGCCGCAGCTGAGGAGCGAGACGATCAGAAGTGGCATTAGAAGCGGGACTTTTTGCCGGACTTATTCTCGAATCTTCCAGCGGGTTCTGGGTTATTTCCAGGTCCGATTTTGTGATTTTGGTACTTTTTGCGGTTCTGATACTTTGGGTCTCGACGGCTTCTCGGCCACATTGATCCCAATTTTAGAAAATTCATTCATTCGTTTCATGGAATTACAATTGCACATTTTTTTCCAATACTTTGGTACAAATCCTTCCAAGCGCGTTTGGAAAAACGTTTGCCTTTAATTGATTCGGATCTTGTTGCAGATCAGACGAGCAATGTGAAGTTTTTGGAGCAAAAACGGGCCCAATTGAAACTGGATTACGAGTCAAAGCTTCCAGGTCCCGGTGGAACCTGCATCGGACTTGTAGGCAACAACTTGTTACGATCGCGGAATCCTTCGAAATTTCCACATCAATGTTTGCCCGTCCTGCGCTTCGTCCGGACGACGCGACGGTTCGGGCACGGACGCGCAGTAGCGCCAGAGAAGATCGTCATCGATCCGGGTCAGGGCGTCGACTCCGTGGGCGAGCGGGCTTCTGCGGTTCACGCCACAAGGGTTAGCTAGGACGCGCTAGTAGCCGGTGGTGTTTGTGTGGAAGACTCAAGTACCTGCAGTGACCCGGTGGGACCCGGTCGCTGAAGTGGCTTCTGTGTGAAGTCGGCCAAGAATGGCCCAGAAAACCGCGTGGGCAGATGGACGCAAAGAAACGATTTCAAGACGAAGAAGAAAATGTGCGGCTTTCTTTTTCAGGTTCTTTCATTCCGATCCTTTTGTGATCGTGATAAGTTGCGAGCGGTTCTAGCAGTTTGTGACAAGTTGTAGCTTCTTTTGGGGGTTCTGGCACTTTTGGACATGTTGTGTACATGTTTCTAAAAGGTTGTGGTTTTTTGTTTTTGGGGTTGAGGTGCTTTTGTGTTCCTGGGACTTTTTCTCCTTTCTCTGAAAAGTTGTGTTCGTGTGTCTGGTCACTTTGGCCTTTTTGCCGGTCCTTCAAAACCTTTTTTTTTGGTCAACGTGCGAGCGAGCGAGCGAGCAACTGACGTGTACTTGGCGCACAACTCGAACGATGCGGCGTGGAAGAGTACGAGCGTGTCGGTGACGTCATCCAGGGTCCACACGGACTCCTCCCCCCGCACGCCGAAGCCCGTCGCCATGGAGACCACCGAGGACGGAAAGACGTACGGGTCCAGTCTGCGGACCGGGGACAGGCTGGCGCGGTCCACCACCAGCACGCCGGGACCGCTGGACAGCCACAGCTGGACGGGGCGGACCGAGGAAGAGGAAGGTGAGGAAGGTGGCGAGGAAAGTGAGCAGGGAAAAGGCGAGGGAGACGACGACACGCGTTTTTCCGACCTGTCGTCCGCAGCCAATGAGAAGCATGCAGGTGACGGGGGCGGGCCTCTGCCCGGGGTCGCCGGCAATCAAAGCCGAGGGGGCGTGGTCCTCCACGGGAAGCCCCGCCTCCTCCGCGCCGTACAGCGCCACCTGGCCGTCCGACGTGCCCGCGAACACACCGCACGCGCCCTGCACGCACGCGAGTGACACGGTCGCACACGTATTACATCATTGCAAACATACGACATCATCGCTGAAGTCATTCCAACGATGCCGCCGCGTGCGCGTGCGCGTGAGCGTGCGTGTGTGCGTGCGTGATTGCTGACCGGGAGTTTGAGGAAGCAGGTGATGACGGCAGGACACGACAAATGTTTGTGAGGTCGCGTAAGAGGACACATGTCCTTCAGGACGTACACCAGCACTTCCTGTTCCTGTCACATGACCACCGCCAACAACCAATCGTCACACACATGGCAAGCGGTAGTAGGCGTGCGTGCGTGCGTGCATACGTACGTGCGTGGCCAGCCACAGCGTGTTGCCCATCTTCACGTGGCAGCTGACTCTGCTTCCGGGACACGACTTCTTGTTGACCTCCAGCTGACCTTTGTGCACGTTCACAACACTGTAACGCCTGTTGTAGCGCAGCAACAACAACAACACAATAACGACAATAACATTAACACAACAACACTAACAATGACGACAACACGTCACCAACAGCACAACAGAAAATCTGTCCAGTGTTTACACCTCCACTTAGCATGCTAGCATCAATTTGTAAAAGCTAGGTAGCGTAAGAGTGCGTCTGTGACTATTGTATATATATATATATACATATATTTTTTTTGTGTGCGCGTGTTTGTGTACAAATGTGTGTGCATAAGTAAGTTGTGAGTGTGTATCTGTGTTTAAGAATGTGTTGCTGTGTTTGTGTTGCACAGGTCACGTGTCACGGGTGGCGCCCGACCTGTCGGCCGCGTCTCCTTCCCACAAGACGACGTGTTGTCCCCCTGGTGGCGGCAGGAAGAGCTGCGAGTCGGCGCCGCACGGCAACACGTAACGCAGACACGCAAAGCTGGGATCCATCATGCGCCGCACACACTCGGACGCCGTCGGGCGCTAACACGCACGCGCGCAAACCCACGTACCCAACAAATAGACACACACGTAGACACAAACACTCACATACACACAATCACATGTGTACATACACACCGAAATTCACAAACATACATACAAACACATCCACAAACACTCAAATACAGACACACACGAACACAAATAGTTAGAAGTCACACACACACACAAAAACACACAACAGACAAATCAAAATTGACATACCGACACACGCACATTTACACACACACAAGCCATATAAAGACACAATGAGTGTGCGCTCCTTGAAGGACGAGCACCAGGTCAGAGTTGCCGATCACCTTCTCGGGTTTAGTGTCCCAGCACTGCGTCATCAGGCGCTGCAGGAAGTAGAAGCCCACTTCCTGCGGACCCGCCAGCGGCGGACGGACGCCGCGGGCGGCCGCCGTCTTGGGGAGGCGACGGTGGCCCACGGACGGACGGCGGCCCGACAGAAGCTCGTACGTGACCATCGCGTACGAGAACATGTCCACCTCCACGCACACGCAAACACACACACACTCGACTGTGTAAATCATCATTGTGACAATGAAACGCTTCAAATCTTTCAAAATAGATGCGTAGCTATTTTGGGATGAGCAGGATAAACGGTATCCGCAAACCCAAGAGGTGAAAACTTCCCGTTATATTGCGAATGTCCAGATCTTCTCTATCTGACGGCGTCAGTTGCGCCACTTCAAAAGAAAGGCCTGACGTTCATGTCCAATGCATTATGGGTGGGGTTTTTTTTTTTTTTTTTTTTTTCAGTCGGCCCCCGCTGGCGACGTCCAGCGGGTTGCCGCGGTGCGAGCGCCCGTCGCGGCGGCCGGCCTGACTGGAGGCAGAGGTTAATGACGCGATGGTTCGAACCCAAACTGGCTGGAATATTGTCTAAAACCTAATAAACCTAAAACTACAACGCCTAAAAAAACGCCTCAGTCGAAACACGGCGGCGTGCTCTCTCACGAGTTCAATCGCTAGTTTTCAAATAATCACATCTGTCTTTTCATTTGTCGGAATAGTAAGGATTCGATTGTGATTCGCTAATCGTTTGTCACTGTCAATACGAATTGCGATTGGGCTTTTAGGGGGCACTAAGTTTTAGAATCGACGATTCTACCGATCATCACCGAGGACTACAAATGGATTTTGGCATTATTAAACAACAATACAAATATGCATATGAGGTGCAGGTATTCTTTTTGTCACTATCCTTATGTTCCCCGCTGTAGTATCTGTGACTTTGAATGAGTGCGGCTTTAAGGGGCGGGGCCCGGCCTGGTGAGCGACGTGGGATTTAGCCATTTGGTTAGCGTTTGCGCGCGCGCATTACCTTCTCGTCGTAAACGATGCCGGGTCTGACCTCGGGCGCCTGGTACCCCGGCGTCCCCTCCACCCCGAGGGCCCCCTCGTGGAAAGACCGACGACACACGCCGTAGTCGGACAGCTTCACGTTCACCGCGTGCTGCTCCTAGAAAGGCACGCGTCGTGCGTCAATAGACGCGCTGCGAGTCATATCGCACGTCACGTGACACGTAAGCCGTCTTCTGACATGTCTTGCGTCACGTTCGCATGACATGTCATGAAATGTTCACGTCACGTGACGCCTCATAGAACTGACGCAGTGTCGCGCGGACCTGCAGGGACCAGACGAGGATGTTGTCCGACTTGAGGTCGCAGAAGATGACGTTCTTCCTGTGCAGGTAGGTCAGCCCGGCCGCCACTTGATAGGCCATCTTGTAGGTGATCATGTGACCGAGGGGCACGTATCCGCCGCCTGCAAAGAGCGGCGAACGACGTTGAGCGGGGCCCGGCCGGACGGCGCCCCGGCCCCCGACAGTGCCGGACGGCGCCCACCTTGGCGTTTCTCCTCCAGGACGTTGTTGAGGCTGCCGAGCGGCGCCAGCTCCAGCGCCAGGCGCAGCGGGTGTATGGACACGCCCACCAGGGCCACCACGCACGGGTGCCGCAGCGAGTGCAACGCGGCCGCCTCCTGACGGAACTCGGAGAAGCAGCGACACGCCGCCGCCGACTGAAGGCGCTTCATCATCGTGTCTGACCGCACGCGACACCTCGTGTTAAATATCATCAGACGCGTCACGTGGCCCGTGCCGCTTGACATTCCATAAGTCACGTACGCAACGGAACGTAACGAGTCACGTGACACGCAACAAGCCATATATCACACGACCGAACGTGACAAATGACGCGACATGTCGTACAACCGCGTGTTACAAGGGCGTGCGTTGACCTGCGTCTGCGGAGGGCGCATTCTGCCGGCACTTCCGCAGGCGAAAGCGCTTGATGGCGACCGGCCGCTGCCGGTAGCGAGCGCGGTAGACCACGGTGCCGCTGCCGCCCTGACCGATGACGCTGGACTCGTCCTCGGAATATTCCAGATGCTCCTTCTCCAGGAAGAGCCTGAAAAACAACACGCAACGTATGTTATTTGGCGTGTTGTCGTGACGTGATGTCACGCTGAGAGGTGCGTTCATGTGACAAGTATCGCGTGACGCGTCAAGCGCCATGTTTTGTCACGTGACACGACACATAAAACGCTCGAGTTTGGGAGCTCCTCGCTAGTTGTTACTCGTATCCTGCGACGTGACTTTCTACCACGATCAGCAGGCCAAGGCGGCCGATCGGCGCGTGCGCGGGTTACCGTGCGGGGAAGTCGGTCATGAAGAGTTCCGGTACCAGCTCCCGGAGCGGGACCGCGTGCCGGGGGTGTTCGGGACACGCGATGCTGTCGCCCTCCGCCGCGGCCAGCGCGCACTCCTCCACGTCGAACAGGTGAACCCCGCCCCCGTCGCCGTCGTCCGGCGCCCGCGTGCCGCTCTGCTGGAGCCGGGCGGCGCAGAGCGGGCAGGGGGCGTAGCGCTCCAGGAGCGGGGTGCCGTCGCTCTCGCTGGCCGTCAGCGCTGAGTGTCGCAAAGCACATCAACATCAACATGGACATGGACATGGACGACGACGACGACCGCCGCGGGGTGTCCGGACTGCCGCCGGCTCATTTCCAAATCCTCCCGATCAATAACGGTCAATCAATTCATTCCGCTGACATCGGCACGCGTGAGCCATCGAAAGGCCGTCGTCGGCGGAAACATTCCGTGCCAAAATGTCTTTAGCCTTGCGCGTCCCGAATGAAGTTCGATGATTTGTGAAGACGCGTGTGACTTGTTCTCCTAGTTTCCATGACAACTCACACAAATGCATCTTCGCGTGCAAAGACTTTTTTGTTTTGCTTCTCTTACAAACGTCGCTCGAGCCGTCTTTGGCGCCTTGTGGGATCTGCGACGTGGCAGCCATTTTGCATGCACACAGGAGCAGACACGGAGATATGAATGAATTTGTATGAATTTGTCAAAGTGTGACAGTTTTTACCGCTATTACGACGGTCAACGGGTCGTCAACTGTGCGACTCGCACGGCTGCTATGACGACGTCTTTCGCGGTACGCAATGGATCGATCGTGAGCGACGCTGTGGGATTGCTTTCAGTGCGTGTAAATAAAGAAAGGATTGAAGGTGAAGAACGTCAAAGCGGCTCTCGCGTCCGTCCACCTTTCCGCGGGCGGGCCCGGCACACGAAAGTCCGGACACCCCCCCCCGAGGGGGAGCCGACGGACCCACCCGGAAACCACTGCTCCACGAGCGCGTTGACGTGGTCCGTGACGAAGGCCGCGGCCGAGAAGTCCCTGCTCTCCGACCGGCAGACCACCTTGACGCCGCCGCTCTTCTTCTTCTTCCAGTTGACGTCCGTCGATTCCACGCTACGCAATAGAAGAAAAATGGCGCCATTAAGAAACGTTCTTCCAACTTCAAACGAGAGTCAGTGGCAAGAGCCAAATCAGCTCCCAAATCTTAACGCCGGAAGATTCGTTGCCAGGAGGCGCCGTGAGAACAAACAAACAAATCTTCTACCCAACACAAGTCGACTTACTTGTTCTGCCGCTTATGTTTAAACCTCTTCTTCAGACTCACTTTTAGCGTATCGAAAGCAGTTTTACTAGCGAACAAAAACGCGAGAGAAGAAGAGGGCGATAACCGAAGGCAACCGGAGGCGCACGTCGGCCGTGTTTGCCCTTCGCCGATGTTGACTTTGTTCAACAATTTTGTCTTACGTTTACTGGATTTCATTGTTGTCGCTTCACTGCTGCGTCTCTACTGCCGACGAATCAACCCTCTTTGTCGCCATCTTTGGCGCGGCGGGCGTGTCCCACGTGTGTCAATGAAACGTGCAACAATGCAGGCGCGAGGAAGAAGGACAAACGGGAGAATACGGCCCGACAGAGGTTTTTGAGGACTTTTCCGTCTCCCTGGCCTGACCTGACCTGAGGTAACCTCCTTCGAAGGTGACCAGCAGCCCCTCTCTCCAGTAGACCGTCTGACGGCGGCGCACTCGGAAAGTGCTGCAGCGGTTCTTCGGTCCGCTTCCTCCCAAGTTGTAGAACGACGTCCGGGCGCGGCGAGGGCCAGCGCCGCGTTTGGCATCTGACGACTTTGACAAACGTATCAGAAACGTCAGCAACGCACGCGGAGAAAACTGCTTGGGGTGGAAGAACACCAAAGCTGAAAAAGAAAACTCAGGTGAATTATGTCACGTGACGCCTTAGTTGACATATTAATGTCACAAGATGTCATGTTGACGATCAAGGTTCGATGTTTTGGAGACAAAGTTCGAGAGAGCAGACTTGGATATATATACATGTATGTATATATATATATATATATATATATATATATATATATATGTGTTTTGTTTTTTGGGTGTGAAATTGAAGTTGTATTGGTTTTGTTCTTTTAACAATGATTTAGTGTGCCACTGATGCATGGTTCATTTGGTGCATGACCTGGATGACTGAGAATCTACGCAGACAAAACATTGACCTGTTTTGAGTTTCAAATAAACAATATTTGATTTTTCAAATTAGGAAGGGTTCCGTGAACTGCACATGAAACTGGCGGCGTTCCGTACCTCCAACAATGTTAAGAACCACTGATATAGATATAGATAGATGAACAAATTCACAGAATTTTGACAATAGTAAATGCTCCATAAAAAAGTTTAAAGTGTTCAAAAGTCAAATGTTCTTTTGTGTTCAAAAGTATCACCGTCGAACACTTTCGAAATCTCCCCCCAAAAAAAACAATAGATTACAACACAAGGTCGAGGTCATATTTGGAAAAAGATGTCATGTTTGAGACTAAGGCAGAATGGCACATGACCAGAGAGAGCCAATCACAAGCGTCAGCTTTAGAAGTGATTTGAAAAAAAATCTGCTTTTTTTCCAAATGTAACTAAAATTGTAATCATGGAAATGTCATTTAATGAGACATTTTCTCCCAGCCCAGTCATGTAATGGATTACAATGACGACAATCTTTTGTCGCCTAAATAAGTGTCACGTGACATACGTCATCTGTCATGTGACAGAGGTCACGCGGTCGCGTCCTGTGAAATAGCGCGCGCCGTCAGACATACATCACGTGTCGTGTGCCGCGTCATTTGACGTGTTGTGACACGTCACCGGTAGGCGTCACGCGACGCGTCAGGTCTGCGCCACAAAGAACGACGGCGCGAAGAAAACTGTTCGGAGCGGAAAAATAAAGCTGAAAAAGAGAACTCGGGATTTGTAGCGTAAAGTGTAATGTCCTTTTGGTATGGTTCCGGAATCGGGGGCACGAAAGCGAGGGTATCGGTACGGGAAAATTTGGGATGGATAGCGAGCGAGCCCTAAAGCGCACGTGACAGCGACAGGAAACGCGCTGAAAGGCGGCGAAAGACTGCGTGCGTACCTGCAGGTCCATGTCAGTCAGACTGATGAGCATCCTGGCGATGAAGCGTTCCCAGAATCCGACCGGCACGAAGCTCATCTTGAAGAGTCGCTCTAGCGTGTTGGCGCTCGGCTGCCGGAAGCAGTGGATGTCCACGCCGGGCTTGGCGGGCAGCAGGTGAGGCAGCAGGTAGCTGAGGCCGCGCAAAAGACGCGTACGACCCGTCACATACTACGACAGCGAGTCACACGTCCTACGTCCTCACCCAGCGGTTCGGAACCACTATTCTAGCGTCTGTTCTCGAAGCCGTCCCGATACTTTCGACCGGAGGTAGTTACCTGTTGTTGGCGACGGGAAGTGCGATCTCAAACTTGGCGAGGAACTGGAAGTACTGCTCCTCAGTGTCGCGGGTGAATCCGGTCCCGACCAGCAGCATCTGGAGCACAGATGGCACCGTCACCGCCTGCCCGCCCACGCGCCGCTTCCTGTCCGTCTCACCCGGAGGTCTTGGGCCCGGATGACGCCGTTTCTGGCCAGGGAGCGCGAGGACTCCAGGCGCACGATCCTCTGCAGGCACTCGGCCAGCCACTCGGGACACAGGAAGTAGAGCGTGCACAGGCCGCGGCTGGTGTCCGGGAAGTGGAGCAGCGTGCCCGTCTCCATCAGGAACTTGACGGCTGGACCGGGACGAATTTCTGGTTTGAATTATCGTTGCCAAAGTTATGACTATGATTGTTTTCATCAATGACGGTTGTTCCAAGTCATTGTGCATCTTGGGAAAAAGATTTGGAGCTATTTCCTATGGCTGACCCTGCATTTTTGAGAACTCGAATCACCTCGACATAAGCACAACTACGCCACATTTCTAACCTGTCGACACATTCGTCCATCCATTTTCTGAGCCGATCCCAGCTATCATCGGGCAGGAGGCGGGGTACGCCCTGAACTGGTCGCCAGCCAATCCCAGGCCACATACAAACTAACAACCATTCGCACTCACATTCACACCTGCGGGCAATTTAGAGACGCCAATCGATGTACTATGCATGTTTTTGGGGTGTGGGCTCCACACGTCAAACAGGTCAACCAATATTTTTGACTCAAAGCAAAATAGAAGCCCTGGATTGTGCCAATCACGGCGGCGGGGTACCAGAAGAGCGGCGCTAAACACGACGCCCGCCCGCGGGTACGCACCGGACGGCAGGTCATCGTAGTCCGCGATGTCGCTTCCCGCGTGGCGCTCCGCCATGCTCTCCAGCTGAGCCTGCGTCAGGAACTGAACTTCCTCCTCGGCGTGACGTCTTCGCTTCTCGGCGGCCGCCGCCTCCTGCAGCGTCACGTAGCTGCGAGGGATCTGAGCGGGCCGGATCGTCGGGTTACTCTCGCGCCACCGCTCGACACGCGCGTCACGGATAAGCCGCTCGCCGGTCCGATACCGGTCGCGCTAGCCACAATGGGACGAGTCGCATACAAGCTAATACTAGGAATTTGACACGTGCAAGTGGCGTACTCGTCGGACGCTAGTCATGAACTCGCCAGCTAAAAGTCACGTTAGAGTCACATACAAGTTCCATATTGTACGAGGCATAGATCTGTCTGAATTAAGCGGTCTCGCGTCGCTATTTGCCAGTCAACATTCAGCGTCTTCACTGAAAAGCAAAACTGCCAATCGCGGATGGTTCGATGCGCTCGACGGACGCGATGACGTCCGCGCAAGTGAAGCGCGGGAAGGGTAAAGCTGAATCCGTACGAAAAATGCGAGCGCAAAAAGACGGAAAACGGCAAAAGCGTCGGAGCATTTGATAGTGAAACGCAAGGCGAGCAGCTGCGACGTGGAAGGTGGGAACACGGACCCGGACTCAAACGAGTACGACGGCTGCACGCACCGCACTATGTACGAGCCGCCGAACGCTTTCTCCGTCGACAAGCGAAGGCTCGTATCGCCGTCGGCGATTTGGCAAGCGATCCAGAGCGAGCGCTGCCGCCGTTCATTGTCGACGTCGCGGCCGGTGAGCGCGCGAGGTGCGTTCGGCGACACTGAGCGAATGGGAGCGAACGTGTTCTTTATGCGGTTACGCAGTACATCATCGGGAAAAACGGATCGCTCGGAAAATGATTGGCATCAGAATGCTTTCGAAGGCAAAGAGCTGCTAGGAAGGCAAAGGCGTCAATGTCCTTTCACCATCGTTCCGTGTTGCGTGTTTTTGTTTGCACAATCAGGACAAAAGCTTTTGAGCTTTGCTACAAGTCACATAAAGTCAAGTCATAAACATAAACATGTCGCATACAAGTTCAATACCGGAAGGCATGTATGTACAAGTGTTTGTCGCAGAGAAGTCACAGCTCGGTCAGATAGTAGTGCAACGCGACACGTTGAGGACTCACCATCCTGCCCAGCAGCTTTCCTCCGCAGGCTGAGGCGCGGCCGTCCTTCATGGAGAGCGCCACCTGCCGGATGAGCTTCTTCAGGCCGTCCACGCCCTCCAACGTCTTACACGACACCTCGCTGGCACACGCGCACCGAACGCAAGCGCGTTAGAACCGTCGGCGCTTGGCGTGGGGTTAGCACGCCCGCGTGCGCGCGCACTGACCGCAGATGTCCGAAGGCGACGTCGGGGTACCCGCCGGCACGGGCGCCCGAGGGCGTGCGGCACAGCGCCAGGATGTAAGCCCTCAGCGTGGCGAGCCGCTCCGTGCGGAACTTGGTGTCGATCAGATCCAGATGGGTTCCGACCACCACGACCGCAGAGTTGGGCGCCCGGGCCTTGTCACACACACACAAACACACACACACACACACACACACACAAATGAATGGGCAGCAGCTGGGTCGGGTAAGGTCAAGCGACGCGGCGCCCGATATCGTGAGCGCGTCACTCTGGAGTGCCGTTGGAACGCGCGGTGAGTATTTATTAGCGCCGCGACCATTCATTCGTTATATCGTTTTCTATTCCCGCACAATCCATTTTGCATCCGCACAGTTTCAGACAGCAAAATAAAAGCTGCTATTTCTCAGATGGGAATCAATATGTATGAATTTGTCAAACTATGGCGTGTCTTTACCGTTTTTACGATTGATATGGGTGTTGAATTGATTTTGTGTCCTTGATGTAAAATTTAAATTTAAATAGATTTTTTCAATAACCAGCAGTGGGCGTGCCTAATTGAAAGTGTTGTCTAGAATCTCCTGCTAATATTAGCATATTTTGACATTTTCTGAGCGGTTTCATGGTTTTTATTTGACAGTTTTCACCCTGTCCCTAGCACAGGGTTTGGATATATATCTTTCTACGAAAATAAAAATGCTCAAATTCCTTACAATATAATAGAATGAATGATTCCTCATCATATATACAAAACATTTCAAATTCTGTCTTTTATTTTGACTAAAATATGTCTGTCCCTTAAAGTTGCTGTCATTACCGCCACATTGAGTTCATTCCAAATGGGATTCTTTAATTCCCCGTGTCTTTTCGTCTGCTCACTCAAGCACGTGCTTGGGCAGAGAGAACTCAGACATTTGGATAACTGGAAGAGGAAGTTTATCTCCTCAGTTGTACCCTTAAGCCACATCATATTTGCATCGCATGTCATCAATAATGTGGTACAGGACTAGCTAGCTAAAAGAAAACTCTACCAGCATAGCACAGCTAGCTAAAAACTTTGAAAGGTCATTATCGTCACATGTCGTCACATGGGCAAACACAAGCTCGTCCGGAGCTCTTTCTGTCTTTCCCGTTGCGCACGTTACCCGGGATGCCCAAAATTTGAAATCATCACTAACTTTTCGAAAAGAGGACTTTCAGCCGGAATTATGACGTTATAAATGATCATCGTTACTGATCAAATGATATGAAAAGGAGCCGCTTAGCGGCGCACCTCGATGTTGAGCAGCCACGTCTGCAGGCTGGCGACGGCCTCCTCGCCCAGCGTCAGGTTCCACGTGAGCACGTAGAGGGCGCTGTCCGTGAAGAAACATTGCGTGAGGGCCGACATGCTGGACGGGCCGCCGACGTCCCACACGTTCAACGCCAACGACGAGTTCCTCTGACACCACACGACGGCGACAACACGCACACTAGTTACTTACATGCTAGTCACGTCAAAGGACACTGCTCAGACTAGTTAAATACAAGCCACATACTAGCGACAGTCTAGTCATATACTCGTCCACAGGTGTGAAAAGGGTGACCCGGGGGCCAGATCCGGCCCGCCACATCGTTATATATGGCCCGCGAAAGCAAATCATGTGCGTCGACTTCATGTTTTTTTGCGAAAATATCAAAATTGTTATTTGTCGTCTATTGTAATAACGGTGAGACATTGCAAGCGTTTTTTGGTAACCAATCCCCCTTTGAAAAGAAATGTAATAGTTGAAAAAACGGTTTTTTTTTTTAAGTTTTTTGACTTCAAAACTAGTTATTCATCAATTTGTTGTGTTTTTGTAATTATATGAGGCGATAATTCATTTAAATGGGTTCACAGTCCTAACGGCCTTCCGAGGGAAGTCGTAACTACGATACGGCCCGTGACAAAAAGGAGTTCGCCAACCCTGTACTCGTCGGACACGGGTCATTCCAGTAAAACTGAGTACCATTCACAAGTCTCATACAAGTGTCATAGTCACATACTAGTCATCTACAGGTCATACTAGTTAGACACTGGTCATAGCAGTTAAATAATGCCGATTTCCCCATTGTGGGACGAATAAAGGTTTATCTTAAGCAGAGTACAAATGACGAGTCACATACAAGTGTCATTGTAGTCCCATACTGGTTATACAAGTCACATTAAATTTCGATACTCGTCCCGCACAGCAGCGAGGTGAACTGAGTATTGGAAGTGTTCTGACGTTGTTCTTTCCGGCAGCGTTGCTGCTGCACTCCATCTCCCAGGTGGATGTCGAAACGCTGCATTCGGCGGCCGGCGTGAACGGCGGCGACGCTTTCCCCGTCTGCAGCGCCCTCAGGAGGGAAGACTTGCCCTGGCGCGGCGGACCGATCAGCAGCATCTTCAGCAGGCGACACGGCATCGCCCTGCGAAGGTGCGCGCGCAGGAAGGCCAGCACCGACGGTGAACCTGACCGCCGCCAACAAATAATTATTGTACCATGGTCAGGCTTTCCATTCGCTTGATGGCAAAGTTGAAAACAGTTCGACACATGATAGCTAACTTGCAATTAGGAGCTAAACGACCTGAGAGTGTTTGGAGACCACGCTAAGGTGATGATCGTCGAGTTGACTTCGACTAATCGATGGCTTTGTTTGCATTTTATCAGTTGTTGACTCACGGCTGTGAAACTGTTTGCCTTGAGCTTCCGAATACAAGCTCGCTCTCTCCCCGAGGTCACTCGCCCTACCGCCCAACTCCATCATCCAATGACAGTCAGACACTCAATCAATCACATTGAGACACGCTCATCCAATCGAGTATGTACTGTATAATACGCACCATCGATTTGCTGCTACCCAGGCTCAAAAAAGTCTTCTTTCTTCTTTTCCTTTGGGTTTTGTCCCCTTAGGGGTCGCCACAGCCCGTCCTCCTTTTCCATGTCAGCCTATCTCCCGCATGCTCCTCTCCAACACCAACTGCCCTCATGTCTTCCCTCACGACATCCCTCAACCTTCTCTTTGCTCTTCCTCTCGCTCTCTCGCCTGGCAGCTCCATCTTCATCATCCTTCTAGCAATATACTCACTAGTTCTCCTCTGGACGTGTCCAAACCATCCACGTCTGCTCTCTCTAACTCTGTCTCCAAAACATCGAACCTTGGCTGTCCCTCTGATGAGCTCCTTTCTAATTTTATGCCACCTGGTCACTCCGAGAGCGAACCTCTCCATCTTCATTTCCAGCACCTCCAGCTCTGCTTCCTGTGGTGTCTTCAGTGCCACCGTCTCTAATCCGTCCATCGTGGCCGCCCTCACCACTGTCTTCTATACTTTGCCCTTCATCCTAGCAGAGACTCTTCTGTCACATAACACACCTGACGCCTTCCTCCACCCGTTCCAACCTGCTTGGACCCGTTTCTTCACTTCCTGACCACACGCACCATTGCTCTGGACGGTTGACCCCAAGTATCTAAAGTCCTCCACCATTGCCATCTCTTCTCCCTGCAGCCTCGCTCTTCCCCCACCACCCCTCTCCTTCATGCACATATATTCTGTCTTACTTCGGCTAATCTTCATTCCTCTTCTTTCCAGCGCATGCCTCCATCTTTCTTACTGCTCCTCCAGCTGCTCCCTGCTTTCACTGCAGATCTGCAAACATCACGGTCCACGGGGATTCCAGTCTCACATCATCTGCCAGCCTATCCATCACCACTGCATTTTCTCTACCGCTTTATCCTCACCAGGGTCGGGGGCGTGCTGGCGCCTATCCCAGCTATCTTCGGGCGAGAGGCGGGGTACACCCTGAACTGGTCGCCAGCCAATCAGGTGGAAATAAATGAATGTAATTTTATGTAAGTTTCTAATGCAGGTCAGTGCTTTTGATAAGAGTTAGGCCAGCAGAGAAGGGTCTGAAGCCCCCCACTGCACGTCTCTGGGCTCTGGACCACTCCCGCGATGTGGTTTCCATCTTTTTTTTGTTTGTTTGTTTGTTTTTACATATTAAAGCTGTATAAATGTCCTGGAGCCGTCACGTTATCGTGGTGGAGGGGTTTGCGGGGTTTGCGTGTGCCAATGATCTGAGGAGTTAAGTTGTCTGGGGCTTCATCCCCCTGGCAAAGTCACCGATGGCAAACAGGTCCTAGGTGAGGGACTAGACAAAGCACGGCTAAAAGACCCCCTATAACGAGTAAAATGATTGAACCACGATTTCCCCTTTCCCGGATGCGGGTCACCGGGGCCGCCCTCTGGAGCCAGGCCCGGAGGTGGGGCGTGAAGGCGAGCGCCTGGTGGCCATAGCCCGGCTTCCCCTTCCCATGGGCTCGGCACATGTGGGAGGGGCCAAAGGAGGGGAACTTGGTGGTCCGATTCCCGGCTACAGAAGTTGGCTGTAGGGACGTAGAATGTCACCTCTCTGGCAGGGAAAGAGCCCGAGCTGATTTGCGACGTTAAGAAGTTCTGACTAGATTTAGTCAGGCTCACTTCCGCACACAGCTTGGGCTCTGGTGCCAGTCCCCTTGAGATTTGTTGGACTCTTTTCCACTCCGGAGTTGCCTACGGTGGGTGAGATGCGCCCAGCTGGTGTGGGCATACTTATTGCGCCCCCCGACTCGATGCCTGTAAGTTGGGGTTTACCGCGGCGGACGAGAGGGTAGCCTCCCTCCGCCTTCGGGTGGATGGGACGGGTCCTGACTGTTGTTTGTGCCTATGCACCAAACAGCAGTTCAAAATACAAACCCTTTTTGGAGTCCTTGGAGGGGGTGCTGGAGAGTACTCCCGCTGGGGACTCCATTGTTCTGCTGGTGGACTTCAACGCTCACGTGGGCAATGACAGTGAGACCCGGAGGGGCGTGCTCGGGAGGAACGGCCCCTGCCGACCAGAACCCGACTGGTGTTCTGTGATTGGACTTCAGTGCTCTTCATAGATTGTCCATAACTAAGCCCATGTTCAGACATAAGGGTGCCCACATGTGCACTTGGCACCAGGACACCCTAGGGCGCCGTTTGTTGATTGACTATGCGGTCGTGCCACTCTCCATTTTTTCCCCTCATTTTTCTTACTCCTAGTGTATAACACATTCTATCGACTTTTGATGACTTTTTTAGGAGACAAATGTGTATTATACACGAGAAATTACAGTAATTAGAGTGGACTCGACTATCATCACCTTCGCGTCATCTGCAAAAAAATCTGTGTTGTTCAAGCCTGAAATAATAAATCTTTCGTAAACACTGGTTGCAGATTAGCAAGGGGTCCATTTGAAATTTGGAGAACTTTCTTGTATACAGCGCTCGATTTGTTTTTCCACATGTATACCTTCTCTCCTGACTTCTTGAGGCACGTTGCTGATGTTGAGGTTTTCGATGTCCAGCTGCCACAGGTTGCTCAGTCCAGCAAGTTCTGATGGGAGCTCCCGGATGCCAGGGTTACTGCTCCCTCACAACACACACACATGCACGCACACGCGCACACACACACACACACAGAGTGAACCGTGTTTGGCATCTAAATTCATTTGAACAACTCAACAGAACCGTGGCGCCGTCACAGACGATCCTTTGTGTTTGAGGTTGCGGCAGGATGGAGCGGAAGAGTCCGATTGGCATCTTATGAAACAAACAACTGGATCAAAAGAACCCAGCAGCACCGACTGCTCCAATGACATTTCTATCCCTGTCTCGCATTTATTAACAATTAACAAGCTTCTCATTTGTGGATTCAAGTCTGAGAAACATTCACGTATTTACTCCAATGTAAGTAAATAGTGAGCGTCGAGGTAGGTTGTATTTTAACTTCTTGGTGGGTCCTAGTTAAAGTCTAATTGGCTCTAGGTGGGCTCTAAATTTGTTCAGGGTAGCTTTGAGGTGGGCTTTAAGTGTTTGTAGTTGGCTTCTTGGCTAGTTCTAGCTGGTCCTAGGTGGGATGCCATTGAGTTCTGTGGTCTGGCTGAATTCTAGGTGGCTTCTTGTTAAGTTTCAGGTGAGTTTTAGTGGGCTTCTAGGTCAGTTTTTGTTGGGTTCTAGGTGGGCTCTTTTTAAGTTTCAGATGAGTTTTAGTTGGCTTACAGGTCAAGGTGTGACTGAGGAAGGTTCTAGGTGAGTTTGATGGGTTCTAGTGTAGTTCTAGGTAGGTTGCTTTATTATCTGAATGGGGTTTTGTAAATTCTAGGTGGGTTCTTGTTGAGTCCTAGGTGGGCTCTTAGTGGGATCTGGCAGCGGTGTGGTTGGCTTTCGCTGAGTTCTAGGTATGTTGTAACTGAGTTCTAGTTGGCGTCTAATTGGGTTCTATGTTGGTCTCATGTTTACAGCAGCACGTCTCAATGGCGACCAGCTCACGTGACTCACTTGGCCAGGTAGAGTTCGCTGAGGCAACTCAGAGCGCACACAGAAGGCGGGACGCACTCTAGATGGTTGTTGTTCAAGTACAGAACCTCTAGTGAATCTCGCAGAACCGCCGGGAACTCCACGGGACACCCTGCTCGGGAAGAACCGAGAAGCGGGTCAGTACTCAGCGAAGGTAAGAAAGCGAAAGGTCCTTGATGGGAGATACCTGGATCGGGATCTTTTTTGCTCCATGTGGTCAAGAAGGAAAGTTTTCTGGACTTGGGGCCTTCTTCACTCCTACAGGACACAGGTGGAAGTGCACCTCTCAGTCACGTGACAAATTCCGGAGCAGGACGTACACGACCGCCACAGTTAAGGCCACTTTAGTGGACAGAAGCGGCGGGCTGTGCATTTGCTACTCACCAGAGATACTCATTATCAAACGTATTTATGTGTGCACATCTCCACGGGACTTGCCATTCCAAACCGACTAGACCAAGTTTGTTCAGACCAGCCAATCAGATGAGGGAAAAATGTTGAAAAGTTCTATTTCACTGGGCCGGCGCTAGTCAAGGCCATAGGTTGATTAGATTGAGATGGCAGCACACACAGGCTAACATCCGATTGGGTAAAAACTCTGACATCCACATAATGTGAACCCCGAGTTGATAAAAGTCTTTTTTGCCTCCATCTTGTGGCGCCGATCGCAATTATAAACCTCTGTGGGGTTCGATCTTGGCTCGGTCCCCCAATAGTGGTTGAGTGCAAGCAGTGCAGATAAGAGAAACATTACGAAACGAAGAAAACAGACTGCCGGGAATAAATGTATACAACTGTCAGTATTGGACCTGAACGAGTTCAACGGACCAAGGTTCACAAACTCGTTCATATTGTGGCCGACCGTGAGCTGGACTTAGTTCATTTCTGCCTGATGAACGTTATTGGGAACGCGCTGGTTCTGGCGTCTGTGAGCGGTTTAGGAACGGAAGTTCATTTTCATTCAAGAGCGGCAGGTTTTTTTTCGGCTCTTCCAGGACAAAACTCGGCTGGACACACTAAATACGAGCCTTCGCATGTCGGGGGATCAACGCCGTATTTGGCAACAGTGCCAAATTCATTCATGTTGACATGCGCGAGGTGGATTCAGGGACACTCCGTAAATGGGAGAGAATGTGGTCTTGGTTTGGAAAATTATTATTCATACCACAATGCTTTTGTTAAAACACTGCCCATCCATTCGTCTATTTTCTGTACCACTTACCCTCGTGACGGGTCGCGGGCGTGCTGGCGCCTATCCCAGCTATTTTTGGGCGAGAGGCGGGGTACACCCTGAACTGGTCGCCGGCCAATCGCAGGGCACATAGAAACAAACACCCGCAACCTCAACCTCAGACGTGCTAACTAGTCGGCCACTGTGCCGCCTGACCGCAACATGGGTTTTCAAAATAAAGTCCGCTCGGACGTACTTTCCCAGCAGGTTCCTGGACAGGTCCAGCGTCCTGAGCTGAGAGCAGGTCCACTCGGACGGCGGAGGCAGAGTCCGGATGACATTCCCGCACAATTTCAGCGAAAGCAGAGCCTGGCGGAGGGAAGTCGAGTGAGAGAGAGGGAGGGAGAGAGAGAGAGAGAAAGAGAGAGGCTGGCGTTCTAGTCGGATACATTCATCATAATCAAAGACGTGAAAAGATGCTGGCACCAGATTTAGCAAAAAGATCATTTCCATCTGTTCTACAACACCCGAGCCATGCCGCCCCTGTGGTAGTTGGGGTCTTGGTGAGTTCTAGGTGGGTTTTGAGAGGATTATAAGTGGGTTTTAGCTCATTTCTGGTTATCGTGGGTTCTGGGTGAGCTGCTATGTTTTAGGTGGATTCTAGAGGTGTTATAGTTGTGTTATTTGTTAGTACTAGGTGGGTTGTAGTTGGGTTCTACATGAGTTCCAGTTGGGTTAATGCTGTGGTTTAGTTGGGTTAATCTAGCAGAGTTGCGGTTGGCTTCAGCTGAGTTCTAGGTGAGTTGTAGTTGGGTTCTCGATGACTACTAGGTCTGCGCTCCACGTGGGTTCCAGTTGAGTTTTAGTTGGGTTGTGAGTTCTCACCAATTTCTGGTAATTGTGGGTTCTGTGTCAATTGTTATGTCTTAGGTGAGTTCTAGTTTAGTTGGAATCGCGTTCGACTGCACCGTCGCTCCACAGTCGTTACCTCCAGTCGAAAGAGGCTCGAGGGCAGATGTTCGAGGAGGTTGTCGGAGAAGTCGACGTCGTGCAGGTGATTCTTCCAGAAGACGGAGATGTTGTCCGGTAGACCGCTCATCTTATTGCACGACGCTCTGTACTGGTTCTGAAACCCAAAGAGATAAAGTCATCAATGGTAGGACAGAAGCCCACACTGACTGTGTGAGGATGCGTTCTGACCAGGGGGCAGGCCCAGCAGTCCGGAAAGCTGCCCAGCCGATTCCGGGACACGTCGAGGCGTCGCAGGGACTTGAGCGCGCGCATGACGTCGGCCGGCAGCGCGCTCAAACGGTTGTCGGACACGTCCAAGTCCTCCAGCTTACGCAGGCCCGTCCAGGCGCTTGCTGGCGGCGCACAGACAAACAAACACGCAAACCATGCGCCGGTGTACCTAATGAAGTGGCCGGGAGGAGGAGCTTACGTGGCGGCATGTCAAACAAGGTCGTCAGCTGGTTTTTGGAGGCGCAGAGTTTCTTGAGGTCGCGCAGGTGGAGCAGACCCGCTGGCAACACGCTCAGTTGGTTCCCACGCACGTTCACCTCGCACAACCTGCGCACCATAGCGACACGTGTGTGTGTGTGCGCGCTAACATACATGACAACATGTCTGTGTGTTAACATACATGACAGCATGTGTGTGTGTCTGTTAACTTACGTTAACGTTTTGTGCGGACTTGATTTTTTTTTGTTTGGTGCGGTTTGCGTTCACATTGTACATTTTGCAAGCAAACTAGAAGTTGGAAACGACTTGTGGCGATCGTTGCTCTCATTGGACAGAAACGACGAGGGCGGGACAAAGCGCAGCGCTGCAAATGCGTGCTGCAAACTGTAGGAGCGTGACAGACGTGAATACATCCTTAGTCGGAAGAACTTGAAACTCTAGGATGCAAAGCCAAAGCCATTTATCAACAACACCCAGAAACGCCGCCGGCTTCTCTGGGCCCGAGCTCATCTAAGATGGACTGATCTTCTTCTTCTTTTCCTTTGGGCTTGTCCCGTCCTCCTTTTCCATGTCAGCCTATCTCCTGCATCCTCCTCTCCAACACCAACTGCCCTCATGTCTTCCATCAACCTTCTCTTTGGTCTTCCTCTAGCTCTCTTACCTGGCAGCTCCATCCTCATCATCCTTCTACCAACATACTCACTATTTCTCCTCTGGACGTGTCCAAACCATCAAAGTCTAACTTTGTCTCCAAAACATCGAACCATGGCTGTCCCTCTGATGAGCTCATTTCTAATTTTAGCCAACCAGGGGCCTCATGTACAAAGACTGGATTTCCTCCTAAAACATGGCATACGTTCAAATCCAGAAAATGTCGTACGCACAAAAATATTCCGATGTATGAAACTCTGCGTACTCATGAATCCAAGCACATCTCCTTCGTACATTCCAATCAACGTGGAAATGAGCGCACATGTTGGAGTAGATGATTCCTCCCTGTTCACGCCCATATTTGAATATGCTAATCATGCCTCACCCGTTTGAGGAGAGAATCGCTGCAATCATGGGTGACGCTGTTCTCTCAGGGGTGCTGGGAGGACATATGGCTGACTATGATGACCCCGCAAGGCTAATAGCATGTATTTTCATACCTCAAAACAAATGTGTTCACTCAGCCCTGTGAGATAAAGGTTCATGCGTAAATGTTGGATGTGTGGGATTTGGAATTCAAATAGAAGCACATCAGCATATCCAAGAGGATATCAAAAACTTTGACTCCATTTGATGACTCAATTTATTATTTGAATACACAGAAGAGGAGACGGACACTGACAAAAAAAAAAAAAATCATGTTTTGTTTTTAGGAGAAGAGGGCTAAATGATGTCAATTTCAACACATTTGAATCATGTGCAACCGATGCACATGTTCACATGAAGTCTTTTTTTTCAGTGCATGTGCTGGCGTCACCAAGCGATTGCGAGGGCAATCGGCGCCGTAAATGATGGCCTTGGTCAATTCAGAGGTGTCCTCACAAATATCAGCGCTTCATGAAATACAAATGAAATCTCAGTCCTTGCCTCAATTGCAGTGTTGAAATCAAATGTTGCCGGGCATGAATTGTTCATCAGTGCTATTTATTCATGTGTCTCTGGTGTGCAGATTGAGGAGAACAGTTTCCCAAAGCACCGACAGCTGCGGAAACGTGCGTACGCCAGCCATGCAGTTGGCATTTCCACCGTCACGTCACTCTTGATACATCTGAACTTTGCCGTGAAAAAGAACAGACGCCCTTCATCCTAGCAGCGACTCTTCTGTCACATAACACACCTGACGCCTTCCTCCACCCGTTCCAACCTGCTTGGACCCGTTTCTTCACTTCCTGACTCCACTCACTGTTGCTCTGGACGGTTGACCCCAAGTATTTCAAGTCCTCCACCCTTGCCATGTCTTCTCCCTCTGAAGCCTCACTCTTCCCCCACCACCCCTCTCATTCAGTCACATATATTCTGTTTTACTTCGGCTAATCTTCATTCCTCTGCTTTCCAGTGCATGCCTCCATCTTTCTAACTGTTCCTCCACCTGCTCCCTGCTTTCACTGCAGATCATCTGCGAAGATCATGGTCTACGAGGACTCCAGTCTAACCTCATCTGCCAGCCTATCCATCACCACTGCAAAAAGGAAGAGGCTCAGGTCTGATCCCTGATGCAGTCCCACCTCCACCTTAAATTCGTCTGTCACACCTCACCGCTGTTCTGCTGCCCTCGTACATGTCCTGTACTATTCTAACATACTTCTCTGCCACTCCAGACTTCCGCATGCAGTACCACAGTTCCTCTCTGGGTACTCTGTCATAGGCTTTCTCTTGATCTACAAAGACACAATGGAGCTCCTTCTGACCTTCTCTGTACTTTTCCATCAACATCCTCAAGGCAAATAATGCATCTGTGGTACTCTTTCTAGGCATGAAACCATACTGTTGCTCGCAAATACTCACTTCTGTCCTGAGTCGAGCCTCCACTACTCTTTCCCATAACTTCATTGTGTGGCTGTTAATGATTATTTGCTAAAAACAATAAAGTTTATCAGTTGGAACATTAAATATCTTGTCTTTGAAGTGTATTCAATTCAATATAGGTTGGACATGATTTGCAAATCATTGTATTCTGTTTTTATTTATGTTTAACACAACATCCCAACTTTATTGGAATTGGGGTTGTACATGAACGCTGAGTTCTGGGTGGGTACCAAAAATGGATCAAAGCCTGGCCCAAAAAGCAAAGGAGGGACCGTACCGTGGGTTACCTGTACCGTCCCACCCCGTCCCACCCAGTACCTGGTGCAGATGACTTCCTGTGCGGCTGCGGTGGGGGGCAGCTGACCCAGACGGTTGTGGGACAGGTCCAAGGTCTTGAGACACAGCAGACCCCAGGGAAGGACGGACGGCAGCGACGACAAATTGTTATGCGACAAATCCAAATGTGTGACCAGACAGGACACACCCACGAGCCAGGAAACCTCCAACCACGGAAGAGACAGGCCGCTCCAGCGCACGCTCACTACCTGCGCAGAAACCACAAGGCAACGCTACAAATCCGCAACAACACAACTTGACCTGCAACACGCACACTGAGAGCATGCACAACGCAACGAGAAGAGAAATCATCGATCAGGAATGATCAAACTTTACTTGCTTCCATTGTGAATTCTGTGCGGGTTCTACCTGAGTTGAGGTTTAGTCGGTCTTGGTTTCCTGATAGCTACTACCGGAATTCTAGGTTAGTTCTAATTATGCTCCAGGTGAATTCTACCTGAGTCTAGGTTAATCTAGTTGGGTTCTACCAGAGTTCTGTTAGTTGTAGCTGGGTTCTAGTGTGGTTCTAGGTGGATTTTACCCGAGTTCTGGGTTAGTTGTAGTTGGGTTCTACCTGAGTCTAGGTTAGTTGTAGTTTGGTTGCAGGTGGGTTCTACCTGAGTTCAAGTTGAGTGGGAGTTGGCTTTCCGATGGATACTACACAAGTTCTAGGTTGGCTCTACCTGAGTTCTATGTTAGTTCTAGTTTGGTTCTACCCAAGGTCTAGGTTAGACCTAGTTGGGTTCCAGGTGGGTTCTACCTAGTTCTAGTTAGGTTGCAGGTGGGTCTACCTGAATTCAAGTTGAGTGGGAGTTGCCTTCCAGATGGCCACTACCTGAGTTCTAGGTTAGATTTTATCTTGAAGAAAAGCTCACGGCGACTCAGTCTTCTTAGAAGATAAAGCTGTCTTGGTGTCAGTCGGCAGATTTTGGAGCTTCTTGCGCTTGGGCTGTTCACTTGAGTTGGTGGGAAACCCCCAGAAACCGCTGCACAGCTCCTCTGGCCAAAGGTACTTTTCAAAAACCTTTGATTCCAAATGCTAATGCCATCCTGAACTCAAAGTGAACAATCCACACTTATAACCTGAACTGATCCATGCTGATGTTTTACTTGTTTTACTAGATCTTATTCTAACTTTACTTTTATTCCCTCTCAATGTACAGTATTTTACTTCCGCGTTTGTGTTGATTATCGGTTTTATGTATGCCAATATCTATATTTTAGTACTGTCGGTCTTCTGTTGGTGTGGAAGAGGTGCGTGCATAGAGTCCATTCATGTTCATTAGTGACAAATGTGAATTGTTCTGATGAAAAGAAGTCAACCTGCTGCCCGTCTTGCGTGCTGTGTTCCAGCCTTCTTGTGAGAAGTCGTGTGCTTAAGTCAGGATGGTCCATCAGCGTGTAGGACGACAAACCGGCACCGTTCTGCAGCAGAAAGTCAGCAAGCTCCTCGCTGCCTACAAGAAGGCGAACGCAAGCAGATGGGATGCATGGTCACTTGGGTTAGTCGTGAACAATGCGTCTCGTCGACGAGATCAGTAGCGTTAGTCGTAAACAATGCGTCTTTTGACAAGGTCAGTAGGGTTAGTCGTTAATGCGTCTCGTCGACGAGGTCAGGAGCGTTAGTCGTAAACAACGCGTCATTTCACGCGGTCAGTAGCGTTAGTCGTAAACGTTGCGTCATTTGACGAGGTCAGCGGCGTTAGTCGTAAACATTGCGTCATTTGACGAGGTCAGTAGCGTTAGTCGTAAAAAACGTGTCATTTGACGAGGTCAGTAGCGTTAGTAGTAAACATTGCGTCATTTGACGAGCTCAGTAGCGTTAGTCGTTAATGCATCATTTGACGAGGTCTGTAGCGTTAGCCATTAACAATGCGTCATTTGACGAGGTCAGTAGCGTTAGTCGTAAACAATGCGTCTTTTGACAAGGTCAGTAGGGTTAGTCGTTAATGCGTCTCGTCGACGAGGTCAGGAGCGTTAGTCATAAACAACGCGTCATTTCACGCGGTCAGTAGCGTTAGTCGAAAACATTGCGTCATTTGACGAGGTCAGTAGCGTTAGTCGTAAACAACGTGTCATTTGACGAGGTCAGTAGCGTTAGTCGTAAACATTGCGTCATTTGACGAGGTCAGTAGCGTTAGTCGTTAATGCATCATTTGACGAGGTCAATAGCGTTAGCCATTAACAATGCGTCATTTGACGAGGTCAGTAGCGTTAGTCGTAAACAATGCGTCTCGTCGACGAGGTCAGTAGCGTTAGTCGTTAACAATGCGTGATTTGACGAGGTCAATAGCGTTAGTCGTAAACAATGCGTCATTTGACGAGGTCAGTAGCATTAGTCGTAAACAATGCGTCATTTGACGAAGTCAGTAGCGTTAGTTGTTAAAAACGCATCTCGTCGACGAGGTCAGTAGCGTTAGTCGTTAACAATGAGTCACGTTGACGAGGTCAATAGTATTAGTCATTAAAAATGCGTCATTTGACGAGGTCGGTAGCGTTAGTCATTAACAATGCGTCCCGTCGACGCGGTCAGTAGCGTTAGTCGTTAACAATGCGTCTCGTTGGCGAGGTCAGTAGCGTTAGTCGTTAATGCGTCTCGTTGACATGGTCAACCTGCTTGCACTGCGGCGTAGAGCGGCAGAGCGCTGATGACGGTGAAGCGGTCGCTGTGGCTGGCGTTGCTGTCTTTGGCATCAGCGCCGTAGTCCTGAACCAGAAGGCGGACAGAGTCCACATGACCACGCTGACAGGAAGTGGACAACAGGAGGTTCAAGAGGTCCCTCCTCTGACGTACACCTGTTTTAATATTGAAAAAAAAAAATCTAATTAATTTCTTGTGTTGACCCTCTCAGTTCTGATATTGGTTCTGGTATGACATGAGATTGTGGTAATGGTGCCATTTGTGGTTCCAGTTATTCGATTTAGAACTGGCTCTGGTATTGGCTCAGATACTGGCACTGGTCGTGTTACTAGAACTGATTGTGGTCATGATGTGGGTTCTGATACGAGGACCGGTTGTGATTCTGGTTCTGCTCCTACAACTGGTTCAACTGGTAATCCCGGAGTAGTCCTCTGACCTGGTATGGCGTCCAGCAGAATTCTTAGGACAGCGCTGTGTCCAGAGTGGGCCGCCACTACGGCCGGGTTCTGGTCCGACACTTCTGTCGGAACCCGGACTTCGGCTTCCTGCAGGAGGTAACGAACACTCCGAGCATCGCCATACTGGGACACCACGCGCAGAACACCGTCCTGAAACACACACACACACACACACATATGCTTGTATTTAAGTTAGGCTATAACTTGTGCTAATGTAGTTTGTGTTTATGCTAAGAGTTCTAGGTGGGTGCTAGCTGAATTTCTACAAAACTTTGGTTCCAAATGGGTTCTCGGTGCTTTGTCGGGCTGGGTTGAAGCACCGTTCTCATGGAGTTGCAACTTTGTTCAAGGATGTTCCCGTTGGGTTCTGGGAACATTTCTTTGTGAGTGCTACTTGGGTTCTAGGTGAGACTTGTTGTATTGTCTCTACCTGGGTTGGAGGAGAGTTCTTGTGGGCTTGTAGCGTTGTTCAATAAAAGGTCTAGTTGGGTTCTAGGTAAGATCTTATGGGATTCTAGCTTTGTTCTAGCTGAGTGCTAGTTGGCTTCTGTGTGCTTTCTAGTTATGTTTTAGGTGGCCACTAGTTGGGTTGTGAATGAGTTCTCTTCGGCTTCAAGTTTTGTTTAGGGTGGATTTAGTTGCGTCCTGGCTAAGTCTTGTGGGGCTCTAGCCTGGTTCTAGGTTAGTGCTAGTTTGCTACTAGGTGCTTTTGAGTTGTGTTTTAAGTGGCCACTAGCTGAGATGTAGGTGAACTCTCATAGGCTTCTTCTCGCTTTGAGCTAGGATGGTTCCAGTTGGGTCCTTGGTGAGTTCTAGTTGTATTTTAGGTGGCCTTTAGCTGGGTTGGAGCAGAGTTCTCTCTGGGTTCTAGCTTGAGTCTTGTTGGGTTGTAGGTGCTTTTAAATTGTGCTTTCGCTGGTTGTAGGTGAGTCATCATGGGCTTTAAACTTTGTTCATGGATGGTTCTAGTTGGGTCCTGCGTATGTTTTGGTGAGGTTCTAGCTTGATACAAGGTGAGCACTAGTTGGCTTCTAGGCGCTTTTTTTTGTTTTTGTTTTTTTTTAAACGTGTTTTTAGGTGGCCACTAGCTGAGTTGTAGGTGGGTGCTCATCAGAATCAGAATCCTCTTTATTTGCCAAGTATGTCCAAAAAACACACAAGGAATTTGTCTCCGGTAGTTGGAGCCGCTCTAGTACGACAACAGACAGTCAATTGACAGAGAACCCTTTGCAGAAAGAAAGACATTGAGAAAACAGTCACTCATGAGTTCTACCTTGCCGCTAAGTGAGTACTAGTTGTGTTCTATGTGAGTTCTCAGCTCAGGTCTTCTAAGGTTAGAACCTTAGTGCTTTCTGTTTTAGGTGACCTTTACCTGGGGTTTTGGTGAGTTCTCCTTCCAGCTTGTTTTTCGCTGGATTATAGTTGAGTTCCAGTGGGGCTCAAGTTAGGTTCCAGGTGAGTTCTAGATAGGTTCTAGTGGGTTCTACGCATGTGCCTGAAGCTAATGCAGCTAGTGCTTATGCTAAGCTAACACTTTACTACAGCAGCTAGTGTTGTTAACAAGAATCAAATCGAAACACTCACGACGTGGACACAATTGGCCACCGTGCCGCTGCACCGCACACAGGCGGCCTGCCTGATCAAGTCCCTTGCCGTTTCCTCTTGGCCCGCCTCGTATGCCCTCTGGATGCTGGCCAGGGTGGGGCACGGAGGACTACCATCTGGACCTGGGGCCTCGCCCCCCATCTCATTTTCTCCTGAACAGGAGGAAGAGGGTGATGAAGGTGAACTTCCTGGCGTCACATAAATTGGTCACAGATCAAAGACACACAAACACTGTATTGCACACGCTAACACACACAAATACGTGTGCCCACTAATGTGATATATGGTTTTATTGTGTAACTCGTCTGTGCGTGAACATGGGTGTTGATTGCAGGGTGGATAAAATATCAAATCAGATAAGGCTGTGGGGGTGTGATGCAGGAAAGCTCCCAGCAGGGTGCACGTGGAGGCCACAGGGAACATCTGTTGGAGACGGCATCTGGCGTCAGCGGCAAACGGCCATCAGTTTGCATAGCGACGATGATGTCAACAGACCCTGGACGAATCAGACGACGACGATTCTATGCATCCCCTTTGAAACGTATAAGTCTGGGGCAGGGACAGAAACTTTTGCTCAGTCTGCGCCGTCTCTGCTGAGGCGAGGATGAGCGTAGCTGCTGACCCGGAGCTCTGTAAAATGTATAGACTCCTCTGTCAGGAATAAATTGGTTGGCTTTCAACACGTCGTTATCAGTGTAGTTCTTTCACGAAAACGAACACGCATGGGACCTCGAGAGCTAATAGGTGATTTTAAAACGCAGGTTCCTTGAATTGGTGACCCCGACGTGTTCCTGGAAGGACATTAGATAAAAGGACAGAGGAGTGGACAGGGATTCAGTTGGACTGGGAACTCCCCGGTGCACCGACAGAAAAAGGTGAGCAGAAACCTGTTTGATTAAATCACGAATTCTGCACCTTGGAAATTGTGAAATTTGGGAGATTTGTGGTACAGTCGTTCCATTGTCGAAAGTTACTAGGACGCTGTGTTGTTATTGTTGTGTTAATCGGAAGTCAGGGTAACAGATGACCTGGGAAAAGTAGGGTAACGCCTACTAGTCGGTCGTAGACTGACTTGAAATCCGACACGGTTTCATACTGCGACGTTTCGGTGGACGTTAGGGATTTTGGGACCCCAAAAAACGTTTTAGAATAAGATGAGTGTGCCACCAAAACCCTGGGGTGTGAATTGGACAATCGAGTGGAGAGGTAATGAATGCGAGTCATAGGAGGATTTGTGGATTGAAAGACTGACCTTCAGTTGTTGGCTGGCATTGAAAGAAACAAGCAGAATTGAAAAGTGTGTGAACTGCTGTTCGGCGAAAAAGAGCGACAAATTGACCCACTAAATCCAAATACAGACCTTCCCAAAAGCGGCCCCCCAGTGACTTCTGCTCAAGTGACAGACCAAGACACCGGCGAAGTAAAACTCCCATCAATCCCGGACGAGCCCCCAGTCAAGAGGGTGGGGGTTAATATACCAAGAGTTGTCTTGAAAAAGATTTGGAGTTTTTTACAGAAACGGCTGCCAGGACCGGCTGCTGGCGGTGAAATGTGGATTCAGGCGCTGAAAGAGTTGACGGACGGCATGAGCCTGGCGTGGGGTGACATGGGGAGATTGTTTCGCACCCGTCGCATTTCGGTTCATCAATCGGATGATATTTTGACACGCTCTGGTCTGAATAATGTCAAACCGACAGTTGCATGACATGAGTGTGCGCGGAGAGACAGCAGTCGGTGATTTTAAAACCCTTTTTTTAATTCCTTTACCACTCACATGCATACACGCGCACACACACACATACAAGCATTAGGTTTGTGTGTATCTTGGGCATCCGTTTCCCCTCGCGCCGCTGTCTTGTGCACTACACCTGGACGGCGCTAGCTTGATTACATCACGTATTTTCCCTCGTGTCGTGGCCAGTTCGTCGTACTGAGTCGGCGCGTTCCGGCATTCGTTATTCCACGTCAAGGAAGTCTTGATTCTGTTTTGATTATCGACCTTGCCTTTTGCCTCACACTTTTGGATACTGTTGCTAGTGTTGTGCTCAAGTCTACACTAGCCAAGACCAAATACTTGCCCGCGACCAGAACTCAATGAGACCAAGACAAGAGCGAGACTTTTAGGAGTTGAGACCGAGTCAAGACCACGATGAGCAGAGATCGTAACAAGACCAAGACTGAGACGAGTCGACACCGTGACAAGAACAAGACTGAGACGAGCCGAGACGGTGACAAGACCAAGTCTGAGATGAGCCGAGACGGTGACAAGACCAGGTCTGAGATGAGTCGACACCGTGACAAGACCAAGACTGAGATGAGTCGACACCGTGACAAGAACAAGACTGAGACGAGCCGAGACTGTGGTAAGACCAAGACCGAGACGAGCAGAGACCGTGACAAGACCAAGACTGAGACGACCCAAGACGGTGACAAGACCAAGACTGAGACCATAAAAAACAATAGCAACTCTTTCAAAGTGCATGCAAAAATCCCAAATCTTACTTTTTTTTGTTAGCTAAATTCTTGTATGAATTTAAAAGTGAAGATTTCAAGAAGAGCTTAGTTGCATTGAAGAACTGTACGAACCGGCAGCATTTTGTGATCTCGAGGTGCACGCTGGGCTCTCCTAAGGACGCCAGTTTAAGGTGGAATTCAAACCTTTTTTCCAGAAATATTCGATTTGCTGGTATTACTTACAGTTGATGTCGGCTTAGCTAAGCTAATGTTTTCTTTCGAGATGCCGGCTAAAGTTTGACGTTGACGCCGAGCGCCGTTTCAGTGAGTTGAAAACGGCAGGATTTGCACGCGGCGGAAAGATTTCAAGATTTGAAAACCGGCTCACGCGCGTGCCGGGCCGCTGTGCTGTCAGACAATGAAGCGCTCGCGGGCGTCCTCGCTGCGTCTCGCACGCCACTCGAGTTTCACTTCCCCTTTGAAAGCTAACGCCACCGAAGGAGAGCAAAGCACGCCGGGACTCACCGCCGCCTGCGTCCGCTGTAGCGTTGTTCATGCTCGCGCTCGTTCGTGCCGACGATCCCGATCACGGAACACCTGCGCACAACAACGCCGCGCGCAAATTGTGACACACGAAACGACACGCATGGACAAGAACGGTCACTAGCATATGTCTCACATACACATACAAAATAAAAATAGACACAAAGACAAAAGTACAAAAAATGCAAATACACAACTAACTCAAACAAGCACACAATCGCACAAAGTAGCACACGCTAACAAAAAGAAAATCAAAACACAATAACAAGTAAATAAACACACAATGTAACTTTGATTGCATTTAGTCGCGAGCGCGACAGACAACCGAGCGACGCATTGTCACATTTCAGAATCAGCTTTATTTCGCCGAGGATGTCCCAAAAAATCAAAAATGTGCCTCCCGTCGTTGGAAGTGACAGAGAACGCTTTTGAGACGCAACTTCTCAGTGAACACGATGACGGATCATTCTGAACAATTTCTTTCTTTTGGATGATGATGATTTGCCGAAACTTGTCAGATTTCGCCGGTACCCGACACTTTAAAACGAGGCCTCGCCGATGAGCGAGCGGTCTCGGTACGCGCCCGTCCCTAAAAAAAATAACGAAAACCTTCAATCTTTTTGACAAAATGTGAACCCAACTGAAATTCCGAGGATTTAGTTGAGTTTACGTTGCGCCTTTGTTGTCATTCCGACTGAAGAGCCCGCGTGGCTTTTCTCCCACATCCTGAAAACATGCATCAATTGGAGACTCTAAATTGCCCGTAGGTGTGCATGTGAGTGAGGAGAAGCGGTTCAGAAAATGGATGGATGGATGGATGGATGGATGGAGACAGCAACACTGCCGCCTCGCGGATGGAGGCAGGAGCTTCCCACACGTGCGATTTTTTTTTCCAACTTGAAACTGCCTTAGGTTTGTCTCCACAATAAACGCTCCTTCAACAATTCACAAGCAGAACTGAACATTTACAAATGATAAATGCACACGCAACGTTAAAAAAAAAAAAAACCAGACAGATCTGTCCCCGTAGCAAACATCTCCCGAAATAGTCTGACAACTAAAGATTACCTTGCGTGTTTCATTTTACACACAACTGCCTTTCAATCAACGGGGCGACCCGCTCTCCCCTCGCGCACGCGCAGATGACACACGTAGTTTGTCGGCTTTTCCATTCCGCAGAAGATGCGTTCAACGAGCCTCGCTTGAATGCGTCGCTGCCCCGTGAAAGAAGAAGTTGCGCTACATCGGGAAGCCAAACGGCGGCTGAAATCTCAAACTGAAGATTTCTTTTTTTTCCCCACTTTTGTTTTCTTATGCCAGTTGTGCTTCGGTGATGCGTTCAAGGACCGATGTCTTAAAAGTCACTCACCGAGCCCCATGGTGGGTACAAAGTGGGCCACTAACAGGTCGGACGCGATGAAGCTGAAGACGCGAGCAGAACTTCGGAGCCTGAGTCGCTTCCTGCTCCCCACACGCGACAAGCGACACGACTTCACACACGGGCGCTTCCGGTACTCGTATTTCAAAATAAGAGCGCCGTTGGATTTCGTAGAACACAAGCGCGATAGTGGCAATGCTTAACCCTAACCCACTTGAATCCAAATTCAACATCTTCAGCGCATTCAGACGATTGACCTCCTATTACTACAATGATGGAAATTCCTTGACCGATTCAAACGGAAGCAATCTTGTGAACTATTCCCATTCCCCAAACTTTCGCCACGGAGCTTTCATAAATGCGGATTAAATTTCCGTGGGAATTTTCCAGTTCATGTTGTTGTTCTCAGTCGTTCATCTTAGCATTGTGCTGTCGAATTGGACTTCCAACAAAAAGATGAGCAACTTTCTTTGCGGCGTCGGAACTAAGAAAGAAACAAGCTCATGAAATTATGGACGTTAGCTTAATTGACACACACACACATACACATTCTGTACATATACACGTTATGTACATTCAGTAAGCGGGTCGCTTGTTCTTTAAAAAAAATAAAATTATATATATATATATATATATTTTGAGTCTAGCAGCACAAAAACTCACTATTATTAAATGGGTATTTTCATCAGAAATACGTAATGGACGTTTTGTGTGTAACAGCGCCCCTTGTGGCAACAGGGTGACACTGCACTGGCACGAGTCATGGGCTCCATTAAATAGGATAAAAGTTTGATTCAATTTCACACTGCAAGGGTCATGTTGTCATGGCGACAGAGGAAGACGACATTTTGGGCACGTCGGAAGTTTTGTCAAAGTAAACGTTTTCATTGACAACAAAATAAGTCACTTCCTGCGGTATTTTAATGCAAAAGTCATAGATGCGCTCACGCACATCACGTTGTCACGGTGACAGAGTGATTATTATTGACTATTCTGGGATGTGGGAGGAAGCAAACAATGTTTTCAAAAAAAGTTACTTCCTGTGGCGCTATATGAATTGTTTCGACATCACGCACACGCCGCAACGTTTCATGTCGCCAAGGTGAGAGTCCACGAGGGAACTATTCTGGGATGTGGGGAGGACCTCAACATTTTTCATGTTTAAAAGTCGCTGCTGTGATTCATTGCGATTTCGCACGCACGTCTGACGCTGTCATGGTGAGAGAGTGTGAGGCAACTATTCTGGGATGTCAGAGGCAGTACACACACTTTTGCATATTTTCCATATCAACAAAATAAAATGGGCCACTTCCTGTGTTTTATTGTGAAAGTTGAGAAATTCACAGGTTCTTAATCACATACGAACATGCTCTCTCTCACACACACGCGCACGTGAACGTCTCATGTTGTCATGGTGATATTTTTAATATCAGCAAAATAAAATAACTTCATGGCATTTCTGGAACCAATTTCTCCATCTCTCTCACGCACACACACACACAGTTATATGAGAGGCATTTAAATAAATGTAGAAAAATATCTGTGACCTATTTACATTGTGACAGCACAGCGGACAACAAGCGGCGACCGAGCGGGACAACCTTTCGGAAGCTTCCGCGAGGCCAGCGGCGTCATTGCATAGGTCTTTTCTTCTTCGTGTTCTTCGTACTTGGTCCCGGCGTGTGCGGCGCAGCGGCGGGCGGTGTTAGTACTTGTGTTTGAGATAGTCCTTCATGACCTTGGCGACGGGGAGCTCCTCCAAGAGACGCAGCCGCTGCAGGCCGATGCAGCGGCGGATCTTGATGCGACACACGTCCTGAAGGCTCCGAGGACGTCCTGAGCACACACACACGCGCGTTACATTACATTGGACTTCTCCCGGAACCATTCCAATAAAAAAAAATGTTGGTTCCCAGTTTCGATGCCTACAGTCCGCGCACCCCGAAGAAGTGGCGAAAACCAAAGAAGAAGCGGCGAAAACCAACAAAGAAGAACGCGCACGAAGATGTGCTCGTGCCCAACGGCGGCGGCAGCAAACGTGTGTGTGTGTGTGTTAACTGAACTGTCGCCTCAGTGCAACATTTGCCAAGATGAGATTGTGCAAAGGACGCTTTCGCGGTGTAGCGTCCGACGCGCTCCGAGCCTCAGCCGACACCGCGCCAAGCTTCAGTCAACCGGGTGAGTGAAACAACAAAATACGGCTATGCCAACATCGAGACAGCTAACAACGTTTTTTAGGGTTTATTTTAGTCTTCAAACCAACGTAAACACAGATTACAAAAAAAAAAAAAAAAAAAAACCTTAACATTGTGAGAAAACCTTGGGCCAAAATTCACATAAACGTCTCACAGTATCACAAACACTAACCTTGTGCCTCATCGGTGGGTCGGCGAAAGAATCAAACTTTTATATATTTTAAATTTTAAAAAATCACCGGTGCCGTGTGAAGTTACCTTTCGTGGCAAAATGCTGAGTTCCGGTGCGTACCCTTCAAAATAAAAGGCTACGAGCTTAAAACAGGAAGTCAAATTAAAACTTGCACATAGAAACCATTTGACGTGATGAAACAGTCCCAAATCACTCTTTTAACAATGCTATATTTAAATTTGAGCTGAAACATTCATTGCTGAATATTAAGTCAAGTGGATTAGTTCCACACGCATTGCCTTTTAGTTCATAGGCTTGATAGTGATACCGGTTATAAGGAACCCCCGAGTCAAATGTTCATTTTAGTCAATGGATAATGGTTAGTTGCAGTCCTAATGGATCAAGACGTATCCAAGTAGTTTTGCTCTCGCGTGCGTCTGTACTCACTGGTGACGTCCTGCAGGAAGTCTAGACACGGTCTGCTGTGTCTGGACATGCTGACGGAAACGGCAGCGGGCGTCTGTCCTTCGTAGTTCCTGGCGTTGGTGTCGGCGCCGTAAGCGTACAGCATCTGAGCGCACTTCACGTCGTCGTGCAGCGCCGACAGATGCAGCGGCGTTTGCCCGTCCTCCAGCCGGCCCAGGTTGGTATCGGCGCCGCGTTTGAGGAACGTGCTGCAGTACAAGTGGTTGCCCTTACTCACGGCGTAACGCAACAGGAAGCCGTTCTGAATGTTAATGTTGGCGCCGTGGTCCAGCAGGATGCTAACGCATCTGGAGCGCTCGCGGATGACGGCCAGCTGCAGCGGCGTGGTGCCCTTGTCGCTCAGCGGGTCCACTTGCGCACGGAACTCCAGGAGAAGGCTCACAAAGGAATCGCGGCCGTAGTGGGCCGCCACGTGTAATGGCGTCCAGCCGTCGAAGCTCTTGGCGTTGATGATGTCGCCGCAAAAGTCTGACTCCAGCATCAGGCGGGCGATGCGAGCGCGCCCGTGCATGGCGGCGTAGTGCAGCGCCGTAAAACCCCCAATGAAGTCCTTCACCGTAGGGTCCGCTAAAGGGGAATAAAGTGCTTTCGTTGTCAGCTTTACAGATGCCGAGTCGGTAGTACATGCAGCGGATTGAGGTGAATGCCCAATTTGGGTTGAGGGTTTGAATAACATTAAGTTATCACAGAAGCTAACAGTTAACCTAGCTTTTCAACTACTACCACCACTGCTAGCCGTGATCTTATTACATGGGTTAGAATCTCTGCTGCTACTCTGAACTGGTTCAAGTATCACCTCGAAGACAGGACGTACTTGGATGAAACGGGTAACTGCATCTCAGGCCAAATGCTATGACCTGTGAGATTCCCCAGGGGTCCATCTTGGGATTCCTATTTTTCCAATCTGTTTTTGCTTCCATGGGGCCAGCTAATATGCAGCTATACGGTATCCTAACACAACTACGCAGATGACACTGCTCGATGTCACTGACGGGAGGTGGTGAATGTGGGCCTGCATCAAACAGATCAGGGCGCAGTTACAAACCTCTTTCCTCCAACTCAACTATTAAGTCGTCTCGCACCAAATAGGTCTGACACGTTACGGCCAAATGAACCTTCTCGGACTCTGAGACCCTGAGGGAGTCGTCTCTTGTTGGTGCCCCGGGTCAGGACTAAAGACAGTGAAATTGCGTTTCAGTTCCATGCTGGCTGCTAAAATCTGGAACAGTCTTCCAGAAGATGTGTGCCATGCCCCAACTCGGGCAATGTTTAAACCCAGGCTGAAAACAGGTCTATTTCACTGAAGTGTGTTATCTGCACTTTTCACTTTCAAGGAAAAGAAAGAAAAGTTAAGTATTTGGGGTGTGGCGTTGGCTCTATGGTGCCTCAGTAAACGTGAAATATGAATTAAAATGGTTCACGCATTCCTGAGTTGCAAATGTTTTTCTGCCAAGAGGCGTGAAATCAGGCCATTCGAATTTCTCGAGCTTTATCTACATCCCGAGCAAAGATCTCCGCCTACCTCTGCGCTCCTGAGACAGTGCTGTCGACGTAACAAACACGTGTAATCTTACAAGACGGACGCAACCAATCAGAGGAAAGGGGCCGTCTTTGCCAAATATGGACAAAGCGGATACGAAACTGGATCAAAGAGAAGTAGCTTTCAGAGGGGCTTTTTATACACTCGTGTGACAAAAACAAGGTGCTTTTAGAAATAAAAGCGACACATTGATGTAAAGGCCATGTTAGAGAGTCACTCTATGAAGCCTAAACATGGGACCTTCAAATGCAATGGAATGAATTTATTGGCCTTCTTGTAATTTTATGTGGCTGGAGAACACCTTGCATATAAATTGCACTCTACAAATAAGCTTGCCTTGCTTAAACTACCGGCAGCATGTGAACGCAGGATGTTTTGAAGCCCGTCCCCAGGGACAAAGAGTCTGAATACCTGGCAAGAGAAATCCCTCCTACCCCGGCCCCATTCATTCCGCTTCAAATCGACGTGCCCAGATGCTAAGACCCAAGTGCAGAGTGAATTCCCGTCCTCCAGTCTCTCTGGAGGCGACAGACGAGGAAAACTACGTGGCAATATGCAGAGGCCGGGAAAATTAGGGTTGTGGGCCGTGCTCAATGTTACTTTTAGAACATGCCACGGGCCACAGAAATACATAAGTAAACGGACGGATGGAGGGCAGGCCGCAAACTGTAGTTTGGACACCCTTGTTTTAAATCATCAATATCTTTTTGAAAATAGGATTTACTCAAAGAGAAGCAAGGCCGTGGCAAAAACTGCTAAATGATATTTATTTTTTTATTTTTTTTGTACACGTCTGTTTCGTTATTGATCAAACCATATCAAAATGACGCGTTTGTAAATCTCTGCCTTAGTGGGTGGAAAAAAAAAAACAAACAAAAAAAACAAGATGTCTGACCTCCGTGCTCAAGGAAGACGCGCACACATCGCTCCTTGCCCTTGGCGGCGGAGAAGTGCAGCAGCGTCCATCCGTTGGCGTCGCGGATCTTGGGCGAGTAGCCGCGCTGCAGCATGCTGCGCACCACGCACACGTTGCCCGCCGCCACCGCCGCCTGGATCTGCAGCTCCTCGTGGAGCTCAGGGTTCCTCCGGTTCAGCATCCTGTCATCACATTTCAGAACGGGAATGTTCATCTTTGACCTGAGACGGGGTGAAAGATTCCGCACGTCTGGGGAGCGCTGCTGCAAAACGTCAACAGATTGTTTTCGCGTTGAACACGCCAAATCGATAACGACAATATTGAGTCAACTTCCTCATCTGTTTTTGCTGTACCTTTTTACAAGCTGAGGAGACAAAGTTCTCTTCTTCATAGCGGACACTTTGGAGCTTTGACTTGAATTTCCTGCAATACAACAAACACAAGTCACGTTAGCATGTGGGCCCGCTAAACGGCAACGACACAACTGCCATGTCTGGACTCGGGATAGATTTTGATCCATATCGGCATCGGCCATTGTTTTTTTAAAATCCGACAGCCGATAAGAAATCAATTTCAAACAGGGTGAACTTTAGGGATCCGTTAATTTACATGGGTGTCCCCATCTAATCTTTGAGATCGGAAAAAAAACGATTATCGGATTGGATCGGACTGGATCTAAAATCTCCAATTTGACCAGTCTTATACAATCGGTCCAGTCCACGCTCCGTCCGGTCCGACATTTCTACCCGGCAGCCCCCGGAAAAGTGTGCAGACCGCACGTGATCGCAACAACTGCTTGCTAAGGTGCTAGCATAGTAGCAAGGCGTAGGAGTAAAATGTTGCTTGCTTAAAGTTGTTTATTGACGCTCACTGGAAATATAAACTCGTACAACAAAGGAATTACACCTTTTGAATGTTCACATACATCAGACTCTGTTTCTTCGTTTTGGTTCACAAAACTCGCTAGCTCAAAGCTAACACAGTGAATGGAAAAACACCATTGACGAGCTAACAGAAATTAGCATCGAACTCGCGGCAGCCATTATAAAAATGATGCACAGCAATAATAGTCATTACAAAGCCTTATTTGCTGTATTACTTTACATTGTAAATTATACTACCTTCAGAATATTTTGTGTTGAAAATTTCAATGTAATATTTTATCCCGTGGGCCCCTGCAGAGAATTTGTTTGTATTTTAACATCAATTAAGCAACCTGGAAGACACTGAAGAGTACAACAAGGCGAAATAAACAAAAAAACAAACAAACAAAAACATGTAAATGGCCAAGTTTGAGTTCAAAACGGCAAATTTCGCCGAGAGGCGACTGATTTGCATGTATGGCATTTGAAGAGTTATAGCTTTCTTAATATTTAGCACAAGAAAATGATACCTATACCACTGGAATCGTTCAAAAAAACGACTCGTAATGCTGGTCTCGCGTAAATCAATTCAACGTGACAATTTTTCACATAGCCTATTGACAGGTTTCTCTGCTAACGTAATATTCTAAATCCTCCTGTTTTTCATCTATACTTTGTATTGTTATGACATGAATAGTGCTGTGATCACCCTTGAAAAGAAACCTCAGTCTCAATGGGTTTTTATGTTCACATTGAATATGATTAAGAAAAGTTACGGGAATTTGAAACAAAGCTGAGACCTAAACCTTGACTTTGCATGAAGACGTCGGCCGGAAATTGGTGCATTTTCACCATTTCAATTTTTAACTGCCAAAAACCAACAACACATGCATTGGGTGCTACAGAAACATTATTTGCTTTTTGTCACTTCAGTGACTTGATGAAAACGCTGTTTGCTGACCACACTTCATGAGAGCGTGTGCGTGTGCGCCAATTTTTTTAAAGCTCACTGCCAATACAACAACAGAAACATCTGCAACTTACCGCAAGGTGTTTTCCCAAGTTACAAGTGGGCTGTAATGTCCAGGTTTGGGCAGTCACAATTTAGGAGCTTGCATGACAAAGCTGTTGTTGTCTTTTTTCGACTAAACACACTCTCGTGGCTTTTCTTTTTTCATTTTTTTTTTCAAAATGAGTCATTTTGATTGGCTCGCAAAGTCATGTGACTGCCTTGTGTCATCCGATTGGTGAATTGGAGACAAATGACACTAGTGATCAAATTGGATTGGCGCAACAGGCACCCTAGGCGGAAGTCGAAGATCCAGTCTAAAAATAGACGCGCACACGCAAGAAGAGATAAATCAATGGAGCGAACGGCATGTGGATCATTGTAACGGAGTCAAAGTTTCGATCCTTCTTCACACAAATACTCAAGTAAAAGTAAAAAGTACGCTGCATTCAAAGTATTCTGACAAGAACAGTTGATCGAAAATGTTACTCGAGTAAATGTAGCGCGTTACTACCCACCTCTGGCCCCACATGATCAAGGGGACAAGTTGGACGTTTGCAGGCGACATTTGAATGAACGGGACATGCTAGCACTGTTAGCCGAGCAGGCTAACCCGCTGCAAGTGGCTGCGTGTGCAGCTCATTGGAACGCAACGACCGAGAGGCAACTGAAGTGGAGCAGTTGGACGACGCTCGGAACGAACGGCACACCGCTCAAATAATGTGCCGGGAGGCTAGCACTAATTAGCCGGGCGAGCTAACCCAATCAGAGTGCAAGAACATACGTATTTCGACGTATTCGTGGGGGGGGGCGCAAACTTGCTACAGCGTCCGACGACAAAAGTTTGCAAAAGTGTGCAGCATCACAACCCAAACAAACAAAAACGACAGTTGACACACGTCGAGTGGACATTTCACGAACCAATCAGCGTCCAGACGGCAGGAAAAGGCAGCAGAAGAAGAAGGGGGGCGGGGGGGAGAAAAAAAAAAAAGCTTGAAGTTGTTGTCAACGGTGCATTTTTGTGCCTCGTCGCCGCCGCGGCTGCAACAATCTTGTTGTCCTTGTGCACACGCATCTAGCTGAAGTGCATCTTGTTTTGCTTGCACGTCAAAAGTGAGAGCTGTAGTCAAAAGACGGCTGGGCTCGGAAGCGTCAACGTCGTCACTTCCGTCATCATGACTTCACCATAAAAGCAGCAGCGCCCCCCCTCGGCCAGGCAACAAACAAACCAAAATACACAAAACGCCAACACGTTCTTCTTGTTTCATTTCCTAATTTGATTTGATTTTCAATATTACGCATTACAGACATACGTGAAGCAAGTGTGTCACGTAACAATGTGAATATTTAGAAATAAGACGAGACCACACACGAGAAGCAAACTCCAGACACGCTCGTTCCGGACTGCCCGCTCACTTCAACATTTGCTCTTTTATGTTCTGTTATTTGGATTGTATCGCTTGCTTTATTTTGACTACGTTTGTATGGTGACCTTGAGTGGCTTCAAAGGCACCTGTAAATGAAATGGATGATGATGATTATTATCCAAGACCAAGACTCGCCCGATACCGGAACTCACTGAAACCAAGGCAAGACCAAGAATTTTGTGAGTCCAGATCAAGTCAAGACCAAGACCGCGCGCGACAAGCCAAAACCGCGATAAAACCAAGGCCATAAAAAACTATTTTCCAATTTCAAATTTTCATTTTGAGTGTCAAAAACACACGTCTGCAACTCTTTCAAACCACAACATGCAAAAATATCAAATGTTAACCAAATCAAATCCTATGTCCAACACCAATTCCAATGAAGTTGGGACATTGTGTTAAATAAATAAATAAATAAAAGTCCAGTACCCGCACTCTTTTACTACCAAGCCTGTTGTAACACGTGCGGAATGTGGTTTGGCATTGTCTTGCTGAAATAAGAAGGGGCATTCATAAAAAAGACGTTGCTTGGATGGCAGCGTATGTTTCTCCAAAACCTGTGTGTACCTTTCAGCATTAATGGTGCCTTCACAGATGTGTAAGTTACCCATGCCATTGGCACTAACACAGCCCCATACCATCACAGATGCTGGCTTTTGAACTTTGCGTCCATAACAGTCCGGATGGTTCTTTTCCTCTTTGGCCCAGAGGGCACGACGTCCACAATTTCCAAAAACAATTTGTAATGTGGACTCATCGGACCACAGAACACTTTTCCACTTTGCATCGGTCCATCTTAGAGGAGCTCGGGCCCAGGGAAGCCGGCGACGTTTCTGGGTGTTGTTGATAAATGGCTTTGGCTTTGCATAGTAGAGTTTCAAGTTGCACTTACGGATGTAGCGCTGAACTGTATTTACTGACATTGGTTTTCTGAAGTGTTCCTGAGCCCACGCGGTGATATCCTTTACTCGTTGATGTCGGTTTTTGATGCAGTGCCGCCTGAGGGATCGAAGGTCACGGGCATTCAATGTTGGTTTTCGGCCTTGCCGCTTACATGCAGGGATTTCTTCAGATTCTCTGAACCTTTCGATGATGAAATCCCTAAATTGCTTGCAATTGTACGTTGAGGAACAATGTCCTTAAACTGTTGGACTATTTTCTCACGCACTTGTTCACGAAGAGATGAACCTCTATGCTTGTGAATGACTGAGCAATTGAGGGAAGCAATCACGGCACCCACCTGTTCCCAATTCGCCTGTTCATCTGTGGGATGTTCCAAACAGGTGTTTGATGAGCATTCCTCAACTTTCTCCGTCTTTTTTGCCACCTGTCCCAGCTTTTTGGGAACGTGTTGCAGCCATCAAATTCTAACTTAATGATTATTTGCTAAAAGAATAAAGTTGATCAGTTTGAACATCAAATATCTTGTCTTTGTAGTGTATTCAATTAAATATAGGTTGAACATGATTTGCAAATCATTGTATTCTGTTTTTATTTATGTTTAACTTCATTGGAATTGGGGTTGTATTTGAAACTGAAGAAGCTTAGTTTCTTTGAAGAAACGTAAGCGACGCCGCCAGCATTTTGGGACCGAAATGTCCACGCTGGGGTTTCCTAATCACGCCAGTTGAAGGTGCAATTCAAGACAACATTACATTTGCTGCTCTTCCATACAGTTGACGTTAGCTCACGTGTGTTTACGCTTTCTTTCGAAATGCCGGCTAAAGTTGGACATCGACGCCAGTGAGTTAAAGACCGCAGCAGACTGGACCAAGAAAATCATGAAACAATATATGTTACTTTAACACATTCGAATCCCTTTCACATGAAAAAAAAATTCTTCTTCTGCTTTTTCTAAATATTGTGGATTGATGGCGTTGACAAAATAGTCACGCTCAGGAAAATCGGTTGAGAATTGAGCAAGTTACCACTTCATTTCCGTGTTCATACATTGCCTTCTTTAGGAACGTCGACCTTTCTAAAATGGCCGCTGCGTAGCACTTTGATTAGCATGCCCCTAGGTTCGACTCGTCATATCTACGGGGGTGGTGGCAAGGGCGGGCCGATCGGGAAGCTCTTCCTTTTACTTCCTGTTCATAGTAGCGGCTACCGGCTAGGTGGCTAGGGCATCTTCTTTCCACATTCTTCTCCAAAGCGCGGGAAGAGTGACTCGTTTAAACACGACAACTGGTGGTTTTGGACATCTGAAAATGGTGAAGCTATCCGCGGAGTTAATCGAGCAGGCTGCTCAATACACCAACCCGGTCAGAGACCGAGAGCTCGACCTGAGAGGTAACCGCACGCACGCACGGTAGCTCGTTAGCATGTTAGCTCCTCGTCTGTCCATCACGGCTTGGAAGTATCTTTCATTTAAATAGAAATGAGTTAATTTCATCCTGAATTTGTCTGAATTCAAGATATCCACATTCTGATAGCTTAAATCAAGTTTCAATCAAGCATTTTGATCTTTTCAATCAGGTCGTGTTGCTTGATTTATTTGTTTTGAAATGAGAAATTGAAACCCAAACAGGGCTTTTGTCCTTTATGTGCAAACAAAAACACGCAACACAGGAGGACAGGAACGATGGTGTAAGGACACTGATCACTTTGCATTCCTCGCAGCTCGGGCTGACGACACGAACAAAGGATTTGATCTGCTGCGACGTAAACATGAATGGGTTGCCAAATAGCTTACGACGTTTATGCTAAACCAAGACGCCGAGTATGACTGCTGAACGCTGAATTCATACCGGCCTTTCTATTTTCGGGGGAAGAAAACGGGGTAGTTATTTATTTCTTCTTCTTCTTTTGTTTTTGTTTTGAAATGTTTCCAGGTTATAAAATTCCAGTTCTGGAAAATCTGGGGGCCACTCTGGACCAGTTTGACACGGTGGACTTCTCGGATAACGAAGTCCGCAAACTGGACGGCTTCCCGCTCCTCAAACGACTCAAGACGCTGCTGATGAACAACAACAGGATTTGGTGAGGCACACGCGCGCACACACACGCACTGCAGCTATGGAATATTTTTACTCGATTATTCTTTCGATTCCCCCCCCCCCATCGATTAATCAACTTACGATTTATTTGGCGTTAATATTTTGATCGGCATTATGGTATATTTCAGTATTCCCTCCTATAGACGCATACTAATTCGCCAGATGTTTTGCTCTTCAAAGTTTGCTCATCTTGGCGATAACGCGGTTCCGGCCAGACCGATGTGACGAGTGTACTGTAGCAGACAATCATTTATTTTGGTGTTATGCGGCTTCAGGTCACGATAGTGATAGCATAATGACGGTAAAGCTAGCGCAGTCCCCACAATTCGTCGCCACATGCACATTTGATGATTTGCCGAATAAAGACGTTCGTTATTAAACTGGCACATTTGCGGTGCGCGAATAAGTCATTATCAAACGGTGACTGTAGGCTGTGTGTAAAATTGTGACGTCCCAGTCAATTCGGCCACCGAGTCAGCAAAGTTAACCGAGTGTACGAGCTCACGTGTCGGCTGCGGAAAATCGGTGAGCGGGCGGCAGTGAGCAACGTGTTATTTTATTTTGGTGAAAACAATTCTTTCGGTCCTCTTTGCAATCCGATTCAAATATACGGAAAAGTGCCGTCGGATTGACCTTTGCCTGGGTTTTGTGTTGCGGTGCAGTCGTATCGGAGAGAACCTGGAGCAGAGTCTTCCCAGTCTCCGAGAACTCATCCTGACCAACAACAACATCCAGGAGCTGGTAAGTCACAACAGCAGATTGACACGAAGCCAAAGCTCAGGATGTGTTGAGGAGCGTGTGAATGCGAGAAGGCCTGTTTTGCTTCAAATGGATTTGCAGGGAGTTGTGCTGGCCCTCTATATTCATCACGTCATACGTCAGCTCGGAGTGAGTGATTCTTCGCTATTTCGGGCCAATCCCACGTCTACCCCCTTAGCCCTTACGTTTTTTAGCTCCACAGATAAATCCCCGATTTACACGTTTTTCAAATCCACAAATATTTTCGTGATTTACGTTCTTCAAATTCACAAATATATCCGCGATTTACGTTTTTTTAGATCCACAAATAAATCCGCGATGTACACGTTTTTCAAATCCACAAATATTTCCGTGATTGACGTTTTTCAAATCCACAATTATTTCCACGATTTTTTTCAGATCCACAAATATATCTCTGTAAATCGCGGTAAATCATTTGGAGACATACCATAGGTCTTAGGTGTTCAAACTGTGATTCATAGTTTTGCTCGTTGATTTTGAGGCTGAAAATCCAAATTTGCGAGATGGCTTAACTGGAGCCTTGCCTTTGTTAAATTTTTGCTTTTGGAGATGCAAGGAAGCCGCTTGAGAGCAACATTATGAATGTTGACGAATCTTTCGGAATGTTGCCAAGTGTTGCGGAAAGTTCTCAATGAGTGTCTGAACGTTGACGAATGACAAATGTTGTTAATTGTCGTGGTTTCAGGGCGACTTGGAGCCGCTGGCGTCGGTGAAGACGTTGACGCTGCTCAGGTGAGAACTTGAACGTAGGTGCTTTTTAGGGCTTTTGAGCTCCCGGGCAGGCAAGCTAAATCTCACTCTTTTGTACATTTGAATGCAATTTCATTCACACATTTATGAAAGAAGCAGAACACATTTGGGAAAGTCTGTGACTAAATCGTCAAATCTGATAAAGGTTATTGAAACATTGAAATTACAAAAGACGAATGAATTGGAATCATAAAATAAACACACTTTCGCCCTATTTTCTGGGGGAAAAGAACTAGGGCCGGGCAATTACCGTAATTTCTTGTGTATAATGTGCATTTTTTCCTCCCAAAAATTTCAAAAATCAATGGTGCGCATTATACATGGGTATAGCGGAAAATAGAAAACAAACCCGCTCCCGTTTTAAAAACGTATGCCCCCTTGTAGAGGTTAGGAAAAAGCGGTACACGTTCATGTCAATATGCCACCTAAAGGTTATGAGAAAGGTGGACACTTTCATTCTAATATGCCAGCGCCACCTAGAGGCTATGAAAAAGGTGTAGCCTACACTTTCATTCCAATATGACAGGGGTATGTATGACTGCATATGTACAGTTGTGCTCCTAAGTTTACATACCCTGGCAGATTTTGGGAAATATTTATTTATTTAGTATTTTTTTAAATATGACTGAACAACAACCATTATTAATTTCTTTATGGTTATGTTTTGTTTGATGATAATGCTTTTCTTAAATTCTTGACAGTTTAATTTGAATCCTATTACAACAAAACAAAATGTGTTTAGACTGGCCCTTCGTGTTTTCTTTAAAGAATTGTACCCATCTTACAAATTCTGCCGGGGTAATCAAACATATGAGCACAACTGTGTGTTTTCTCATTTACTAAATCAAAGTAGGGCTGTGGATTTCAAAATAAGAGCAATTAAATAAAAAGAAAATATTGTGTGTTCAAATAGTGCTTTTACTTCAGAGTAATTATTTGAAAAATACAAACAAAATACAGATAGTACTTCATGTTTTGATCATATGGGTAGAAGCAAAATCATGCATTTTAAAAATGCATTATACATGGAGAGAAGGGTTTTTCCAGAATTTTGAGGTCAACTTTGGGGGTGCGCATTATACACGAGAAATTACGGTAATCGTGATTTTGATGTTGGCTTCTCACGACCGTAAATAAATGGGGGCGATTACTCGACGGAATGGTCGATAGGATAATCGAGTGCATTGAAAAAGATTGGATCGTGACAACCCTAGTATGCAAGTTCCTGCGTTGTGAAGGCAGCCTGTGGTGTTCTTCTGGCCTCCCTGAAGTGCTCGAAACGGTTTAATGACACTAAACGCGCAACAGAAACAATTCCACACACTGTGCATTTAAATGCAAGAGAGTTTGTTTATAACCCTCGCTAGCTTAATGCTATCCCTCAATGATAAACCCTATTGACTGGCTAGCTAAAGTTAGCATTATCTCACGGGAGGATCTTGCCTTCGAATAACAAACACACAGGTGATATAACAATGCTCACGGGCATCCGTTCTTTCTAATGTGTGGGAAAATCGCACTCAGTCGGGCATTCTCTCGTTTTTGTTCCTGTCGTCCGTCCAGCTTGCTGAGGAATCCCGTGACCAACAAGAAGCACTACAGGCTCTACGTCATCAACAAAATCCCGCAGATCCGCGTGCTGGACTTCCAGAAGGTGAAACTCAAGGTGGGTGCCGGGGAGCGGCCATTTTGTCTACAACTGTCCCGTCGAGATAAGTGTCCGGCGTCCCGGCAGGAAGTCCTCGCCGTCACGTTAGCGATAACGTGTGTGGCTTTAACCGCGTCTGCTTATGGTCGCAGGAACGCCAGGAGGCGGAGAAAATGTTCAAAGGCAAACGCGGCGCTCAGCTGGCGAAGGATATCGCCAAGCAGAGCAAAACGTAAGAGGATCGGTCCTCGGCGGGCACGTCGAGCGTATCTCGTATTTGACTCGAGAACAGATACTACGCCGGATCTGCGGGCGGAGAAGCCGACGAGTGCGTGTCGGCTAACTGTGGCTTTTCCCGGCAGGTTCACGCCCGGAATGGCAGCGCAGCTGGAGAAGAAGAGGACGGGCCCGTCGCACGCCGACGTGCAAGCCATCAAGGTAAAAATGACACGCGCGACAAGTCGTCCGCAACGAAGCCCTTTCCAAATTCAACCACAACTATTTTCACCATCGGTGAACCGTCTACATCGGGGATGTCAAACGTAGTTATGATTTCCGTTAGAACAGTGAAATGTTTCATCACCAAATCATGTTATTACCATCACACAACAAACTAGTTTTGAAATCAGAAGACAAGGGTAATAGTTTGTTCAAGTATTGTTTAAGTTACTGTAGAAGAAGGGTTTGTGCAATATCTTCAACATTAGTATTATTATTATTAGGACAGATTTGAGCAAAACTCACGGAAGTTGACGAGCATGATTTGCTTTCGCGGGCCACATAAAATGTGGCGGGCCGCATCTGGCCCGGGGGGGGGGGTGGGGGCCTTGAGTTTGACACCCTATGGTCTAGATCCTCAGCTGGGGGGGGTCGTGGACGGCGAGTAAAAAATGATACCGGTCGTACTCGTATTCTGATTGTTTTTGTGACAGTACAGAGGCGTACCGAGACTGAGGGGGGTTTTCACGCTAAAATGTTTGTTTGTGGTCAGAACGCCATCGCTAAGGCGACGTCGCTGGCCGAGGTGGAGCGCTTGAAAGGAATGCTGCAGGCCGGACACATCCCGGGACGAGAGCTCGCCACAGGTCGGTTCCCTCGCCGTCGCCGCGCTCCCGTCGCTCGGCGTCACTTTTCTTCTTCTCCTGCAGATGGCGCTGGCGAGGAGGAGGAGGAAGAAGAAGAAGCGGCCCACGCATCCCAGATGGACACTCGGGTGGAAGAAGGCGAAGAAGACATGGAACAAGATCCTCACGTCAACGGATCCTGAAGACTTTCACTTCCTTTTTTTTTTGTTTTTTTTTTGTAATTTTGATTTTTAAGTAAAATGACATTAAAGGTCCCATATTTTGTCTATTTTGACCTCAATAGAGTGACTCTAAAACATTGACTGTCCATTTCACTTTCCAAAACATTTTGTCATCCGAGTGTTCAGAAAAGGCCCCTCTGGCAGCTACTTCGGTTTGAGCCACTTTTGTGTCGGCTTTGTCCAGATTTGCCCAAGGCCGTCCCCTTCCTCTGATTGGTTGCCTCCGTCTTGTGAGAGAGACCACACGCGTTTGTTAGATCGACAGCGGAGATCTTCGCTAGTGATGTCGATCTTCTTTTCTTTTAGGGTTGGCCACAGCGTGTCCTCCTCTTCCATGTCTCCTCTCTAACACCAACTGCCCTCACATCATCCATCATCAACCTTCTCTTTGGTCTTCCTCTCGCTTTCTTGCCTGGCAGCTCCATCCTCATCACCCTTCTTGAATAAACTGACTCTCCTCCGGAATCTCGGCCACCCCTCCAATGAGCTCATTTCTACTCCTCTCCAAGCTGCTCCTTGAGAGAAGCTCAACATCTCTTCAGTGCCACTTTCTTTAATCTGTCCATCATGGCCGGCCTCACCGCCGTCTTCTAAACTTTGCCCTTCATCCTAGCTGACTCTTCTGTCACATAACACACCTGACACCTTCCTCCACCTGTTCCAACCTGCTAGGACCACACTCACCATTGCTCTGGACTGTTGACCCCAAGTATTTCAAGTCCTCCACCCTCGGTATATCTTCTCCCTGTAGCCTCACTCTTCCCCCGCCACCCCTCTCATTCATCCACATCTATTGTCTTTGACTAATTTTCATTCCTCTCCTTTCCAGTGCATGCCTCCACCTTTCTAACTGTTCCTCCACCTGCAGATCACACTGTCATCTGCGACCATCATGGTCCACAGGGATTCCAGTCTTAACCTCATGTGAGCCTATCCATCACCACTGCAAACAGGAAGGGGCCCAGGGCGGATCCCTGGCGCAGTCCCACCTCCACCTTCTAACCCCAACTCCTTTGTCACACCTCACCACTGTTCTGCTGCCCTCATACATCCATCCATTTTCTGTACCGCTTATCCTCACTCGGGTCACGGGTCCCTCATACATGTCCTACGTCAGCGCCTCGCACAGAGTTGTTGTGAGGGCATCAGTCCCCACATAACACACACACACATGAGAAAGTTGACTGGTTACTAAGCCTAACCACTGTGGCACGTTATTTAGCCAGTGGTTTACTCCAGTGATGGCATTTGATTGACAGGTGAAGGGCTCGAAGGATATGATGGAGGGATGGGGGGGGGGGGGGGGGGGGAAGAGAGCTTTTGCGGTGATTTTTCAAATCCAACTTAAATTGGAATCATGGAAATTTCCAAAAGCAACTGTAACAATGCCATTCTCTTCCAGTCACGTAATGGATTACAATGACATACATTGTCGCCGTTACTCCCCGACACCGGTCGCCGCCCGGCCAGAGCGCCACGCTTCCTGTCGGGAGACAGGAACAGTGTTGTCTTGGTAACGGAAGGCTGAGCGAACACGCGTCGAAGGAACGACTCAATCAACGGAGAATGCCATTGGTCCATTCTGAGGTGGGTGTGGCCAACAAACAACAACAAAAGACATTTTCATGTGTGATTCTAATTCAATAACAGCAAATAAAATGTCAAATGAAAATTTGAGTAGATTTTTTTTTAATGAAAATGAAATCAAATACAACTCAGAGAGCTGACTCCACATTGGCTGCTTTGTGGTCATGGTCACAATAATTCAAGATGAAAGGTGAACTTCCTGGATGTGCTAAAACCCTTTTGAATGATGTCACCCTCCCCCCAAAACTGGGACAATGATTGGAGTTCATTTGGTGTACTTGACGCGAGCGGCGTTGGGGTTGGCCCTGCGGCGTCCGGCGCCGCTGTCGGCGTCTCGGAGCTTGAGGCCGGCGGCGCGGCTGTAGACGTCATTCTGGCAGAAGGGCGAGGCGCCGCCCGCCGCGTAGTCCGGGTCCGAGGCGTCCGTCTTCTGCCGAGCTTTGCGAGACAGACGCTGCTGAGGGAAACGCTGGTCCTCGCAAAGGTGCGGGTTCCGGCAGTGTTTGCCGCCCTGCGGCAAAGGCAAAGAATGCTGCGAGGGGGACAACAACGCTCGTTAGCGTGCGTGTGTCTGCATGTACTCAAGCGTGTGTCTTTGTGTGTCTGTGTGGGATTTCGCTTGTGCGCGTTTCTTACGTGTCTCTCGCAACGCTTGAATGAAGGCGACTGGACGCTTGTTGTTTGACGACGACTGTTCACAATTAACCCAAAAGGGTTCTACATTTCTGGTACATTCCTTTCTCGACTTGGCGACTGGTTAACACATCCGCCTCGCAGTTCTGCGGTTGCGGGTTCAAATCCAGCCTGGCCTGGCCTGGCCTGGCCTGCCCCCCCCCCAATAGGGAGCAGTTGCCTTCATTCAACCTTTGCGGATTACCATGACGACCTGGATGACTGACAATCTACACAGACATACTCGAACGTGCGTGTGCGCGTTTTCACCCTGAGGCCGCGTGTGTTGAGCACTTTGGGGTTTTTGGAGAAGTGCATGTGCACTTGTCCGTCCTCGTTGACGCTGACGCTGACCTTCTTCAGCGTTCGGTTGCCACACTTCGGACAGAACTGTTTGCTCATGTTGCTCGTGGTCCTAACGTACACACGCAAACACGGACGCTTTCAACTACATATACGGACGTAGTACTTCTTCCTGTCCGGCAAGTGTGTGCGTGTACTCACGTGAAGCAGGCGTGACATCTGAGGATGTAATTGCGAGCCTGTTTGATCAACATTCCGTTCATCGACACAACGTGGAGGCCCATCTGGATCAGAACGTTCTGCCCACACACAAATCACGTCAAGAGTCACTTGGTGAGTCAATAGAGTCACATGATGAATCACCCAGCGAGTCACATTAAGAGTCATAGGTGAGTCACCGATGAATCACAAAAACTGTCACACATTGAGTCAAATGGTGAGTCACTTGGCGAGTCACATTGTGAGTCATGAGTCAAATGGTGAGTCACACAGTGAGCCGGGTGACTCGTGTCCCGACTATTGGGGCCGGCATGCTTGTTGTGTGCGGTTGCCGTGGTAACGCCGCTCGCTCCCTCACCTGCATGGCGAAGTCCGTGGTCATACATCCCACTTTGACCTGGCCGGCTGTCGTCCAATCACACGAGTCCATCTTCATCTGCTCGATGTTGCTGGGTGTGATCCAACCTCCTCCACCGTCGTCATCGTCATCGTCCTCCTCCTCCTCCTCCTCCTCCTCCTCCTCTTCATTTTCATTCTCCTCTGCCTCTTCTTCCTGGCCGCCATCTTCCCCCTACGACGACGACAAGTCAACAGCCCGTTCAAGGCTAAGCCGACGTGCATTGTAATGAACGGTGCAGCTGTGCAAGATGGCGGCTACGCGCCGACGGAAACGGCTCAGCTACTTCCTGTCCCCAGAAACCGTGCAGCGCAGGTATCTTGATGCCGAGCCAGTCAGTATTCCCCAATTGAATCGTTTTTTCTTTTGTGTTTTCAATCAAGAAAATTAGCACGCTGCTGGAAAATACACAACCGTTCAATGACTGGACGACACAACTACCTCAATGCCGTCGCAACTATCAGATTACGTTACAACTACTAGAAGACGTCGCAAGTACTCGATTTCATCAAAACTACTAGACTACTCCACGACTACCACATTTTACATAGCAGGGGTGTATCGATTCGTTTATTACATCGATGTATCGATTTGTATTCCTACGATCCAACTGGATCGATCCGCGTGGCCTCCCGGACGACAAATTGATTTTAAATCGTTTTATCGATACTAGGAAATAACGCATTGGATTTGGGCACATCGCCCTTTATAAGGAAACACGCTTGTAGTTCCATTTCGATGTATTTTTCAGTTTGCACACAGCCGCTATCACATTGCTACCTTCTTCATTGTCTCTTTTCTTCCTCGTACGCCATCTTTAAACCGCAGCGAGACATTCCTCTCCATAGGACCCCTAGTGGTTGGACTGAGACACCACAGCGTCTTTTTGATAAAGACGTCGTGGGTCTGTGCGGTGGAAGGCAGATGAGCCGGCGGCGAGCGCGAAATGATCAATATGGATGCGCGTGTGTGACTCACGGCACTCGCTGTGCAGCGTTGAAGCCTGACGCTATTTTAGCTCGGCTTGCTAGCTGCTAACATAGAGGCGCATTTGTCATGTCACATGCACAGGAGCAATTTCATGTTTTGCCATCTTGTCTCAGAACTATTTCAAAAAAATAAAAATAAATAAAAAATTAAATAAAATAAAATAAAAAACCACCACCACCGAGAAATTTACAAAAAGAAAAAGAACCCAAAACGTGCAACACCACATGAAGACACGTTGACGAGAGAGGGAAGGCAACGGGACTTTTTGTTTGGAGGGGTGGGTAAAAATTTCAATTCATCAACGCATTGCAATTCTCTGGCCCGCGTGGAGTGGAATTCTCACATCTCTTTCAGATAAATAAAATGGCCGAACCTGTGACATCATAGCTGAAATAATAGAAATAACAATAAGTCGCCGTTTTCCCTTTGCTTTATTGCAAAACAATACAAGTATATCAGAGAAATCTTTATATATGACCCTAATTAATTGGACCTGATTCGCTGACTCACGTTTTTGTTGACTCACCAACAAAGTGCGCAGGTCCGCCTCGATGCTCGGAAGAACTTCTCTCCAGAACTGGAAACTGTTGAAGGAGTCGGCGGACGAGTCGCACGATTCCCGCGAGACGTTCGAGGAGTCTGCCGCGAGTGTCTCGGGGTGGGCGGCGTGGCTAGACTTCTGCAGGTGACACACACACGCGCGCTTGTAACTCGCCGTATTTCACCGTTGAGTTGAACGAACCGGAAGCGAGCCCACTACGACATCTGACCTCGGAGGGGAAGTGGAATCCTGCCACGCTGACGGGCGTCTCCGGGTGGCGCCGCGTGCCGCTCACGTGAACCTGCGAACGCGCACGCACACACAAGGAAGATGTAGAGGGGGACGTTAGCGTGCGCGGGTTCAGGCGGGCACCTGGAGGCGGGGCTCCTTGCGCAAGTGTTGCGTTCCCACGTGTTCCTCTTCCAGCTGCAACGTCAGCGCCACAACCTTGATGTCCGTGGACGACAGGCCGGGATAATCTCCCGTCTTCTTGGAGAACTCCGTCACTGAGGGAACCGGCGCCGCCGTTAATTGACGTCCATCGACCGGGACCCCCGTCGCGGATGGAGACCCCCCCGACCCCCGGCGGGCGTTACCCAATCGGACGTGTTCCGCTCGAGGCTGTCTGAGGTCGAGCTGGTAGGGAAGGAAGGCCAGACTCCTCCTGGTGGCTTTGTCCCGGATCTCGTCCACGACGTCCTTCAGCGTGTACACGTTCTTCGCGATGTCCTGAAACGTGTCACCAAACATGGTCGTCATCGGCAGTCGGGGCAGAACCCCAACAACAACGAGTTGGGGTTCTGATCCAGACGCAGCCCGCCACATCTTTAATGTGGCCCGCGAAAGCAAATCATGTTCGTCGACTTCCTATTTCTTGCTAAAATACCACAACTGATTGAGAATTGCAAGCAGTTTTTTGTGACCAGTCCCCCTTCGAAAATAAAATTCATAGTCCGCAACAGTCGCCTATTTTTTATGAATATTAACTCCAATAATGACGACTACGTTATACCACAACTAGATTACGCCACTAACTGTAGAGTACACCACAACTACTTGATTACACTGTAACTACAACATTACGTCGCAATACTAGATTACAGTACAACTACGAGATCAAATCGTAGATGAAATGTTGTTGTGACGCGCGTGCGGCCCAGCGTCTCTCCGCGGTACTACAATAAGAGCAAACCGGGTCGGAATCTCTTTTCACATTTCGATGCGAGTCCAAGTCACCTGGAGAGGAACTTTATTCAAAAAAGCTGCCGCGTCTGCGACGACGTGCTCCACACGGGACTGCGCCATCTTGGATCGGGGACGTTTCGGTCCGGCCAATCAGAGACGACCTTCTTACCACGTGTTATGGTGGGGCGTTGGATCGGGGACGTTTCGGTCCGGCCAATCAGAGACGACCTTCTTACCACGTGTTATGGTGGGGCGTTTTTTTGTTTTCTGTTTTAACAATCTTTATTGAAAAACATATAACAAGAAATGTGACGATGACAATAAAACGAAGATGGAAACGTGCGAGGCATAAAATTAAGTAAAAAAAAAAGAGAGCAAATAAAAGAAAACGTCATACATTATTTATTCAGTTCGTCGCTGGTGGAATTGTTCTAACAGTATTCTCCAGATTGTGGGTGGGTGTGGGCTTTCTATTTCCTCCTCACACGTTCTGCGAAACCAACAAAAACAGAGATTGGAGACGTTATATCCGATATCAATGAACAAAGACTATTTTTATTGACAATTAAAGACGTACAAATTTCAGATAGTAGGGAAAAAAATGAAAGAAAAGAAGTCCTTTTTGTTTGGGTCACGTGACTCTTTGTTGCCGTCGTCCAAGGCGGCTCCAACAACAAGATGGCGGCGCGCTGGAGCAGCGAGAATGTGGTTTTGGAGTTCAGGGATGCGCAGGTGCGTTCTTCTTCAACTCTACTCCTTCTTATTTGTCATTGTTAAAAAGCACTCGTGTCACAGCGGCAGGTCGACGCTTGAAAACAAGTTGCGAGTGTGTGGAGCTAGAGGAGGTTCATTTCAGTGGGGAACTTGGGGTCGCCGAAGTTCATCAGTTTGTTTGAGTCGTCACGTAAGAAGAACGAGTCGCTCGGGTGCCATCAAGCCAAAGGCCTCCCACCACACAAGACGTACATTTAGGACACATACCCAAACGGGAAAGGTCACGAGAGTCATGAAGCAAAATAAACGCAGCGATACTGATCAAATTGAATGAAATTGAGCAAACGATGCATGAGTGACAGAGCAGTAATAATGCTACTACTCTACATACATCGGCAAAGTGTCACGATGGAATTGTTTCAGAAGTTAATGTCGGCTGGAAAGGAGCTATCGTGTTATCTGCTGCGTTTATTTTGTATTGTTCGATGACGCCGGAAAAGGCGATGTGGGCCACTTCAACAGAATTTGGTCCCCAAGAGTGGTTCGGGGCTATTGTGGAATTATGTCCTATGTCTTACTTTGTAGCCACACTAAACCAAAGTGTGACGGATCGACACAGGAGCGATTGAACTCTGACCGCTGTGTCGAAGCGCCTCGACGGCTCCTACGGCAGGCCGTGCTTCCTCAGCAGCTGCTGGAAGCACGGTGGCAGGAAAAAGTATGTGACCCTTTGGGACTTGCCCACATTTCTGGATGAAAAATCAAATGTCGTCCCAGCTTCATCGACATCACAAAGATAAACACTTTCTGCTACAACTAATACTACACAAACTATTATGTTTTCGTATTTTTATTGAAGGTAACGTCAACATTCACAGGACAGGGAGGAGAAAGTAAGTGAACCCTTGGATTTAATACCTGACCCTTGACCCTTTGGCAGCACCAACCTCAAGCGAGCGTTTCCTGTAGTTGCAGATCAGACGTGCACAACCGTCACAGGAGGAATTTTGGACCCTTCCTCTTTCCATAAGGGTTGCCTTGAGGTCTTGCCACACCATCTCAATGGGGTTGAGGTCAGGACTTTATATGTACATACACTTGTATAAAGCTGGAAAAGCTTACAAAAATATCTGTAAAAGTCTGATGTTCATCAGTCCACGGTTAGACAAGTTGTCTCGAAACGGAGAAAGTTTAGCAGCGTTGCTTCTCTGGTGGCCGTCCTGTGAAGATGACGGCAAGAGCGCCACTCTGAATGCTCAATGAGGTCAAAAAGAACCCAGCTGAAAGGGTTCACATACTTTTTGGGGCAGCTGAAGACTTGCAGAAATCAGTGGCACGTGCCAACATCTCTGTTGACAAATCTACCATACGTCAAACATGAAACGAGAATGGGGTTCGTGGGAGAACGCCAAGGAGGAAGCCGTCGCTGGCCAGAAAACAAAACAAAACAAAACAAAACACCGTTTGCTGAAGAGCACGTGGGTGTTCCACAGCACGACTGGCAAAATATTCTGTGGACAGATGAAACCAAAGTTGAATTGTTTAGGAGGAACACACAACGCCTGTTTTAATTTTGATTCTGCTATTCTTCGGGTTGCCTTCAGCACGAGTTTATATTCTTGGTCACATCTTTGAGACAAAAACGTACCGGAAAAGCAATTCAAAGCAGCTTGGATGAAGGTGTCTAAAGTGGTGTTAGGTGAAGATGTTAATCTCACTTACCTTCATGCAATTATTGACCAAAATAATATGCATGTAGTGGAGTAGAGAATACAAAATAGCCCTTGGTCAAATTGAACCAAGGGCTAACTCAATAAATCTGCTCTGAAAGAATGCAATCACAAAGTGCGACTCAGTGGAAGCAAATACAGTTTTTACATAAACCAAACCGTAACAATTGTCTGGAAGCACCGACGTTTCACTTGAAAATCCCCCTCGTCGACATACTGCGTTGTCAAGAATGGGTCCGGCTGCATTCTTCTGCTTGACCGTCGGTCAGTCGTGCGCGGTCGCAAACTGCAAACAAGTCGACGCGCGTGAGTTCCCTCGCTATTTGCTCTCGTTGTTTTCGACTGCGGTCAGGCCGGCCGAAAAGCCGAAGTCGAGCGACCGTTGTCCAATTGTGCGTGAGGGAAACACGCCCCCAGACCTCGCAGCGCATTGGCGGAGTATTACCGTAATGCACAGTATGAACAATCAGCGTGGCGGCCGCTTTGACTTCATCTTTTTGACAGGAGACCTGAACGGATTAGTTGTGTTAGCTTGCGGGACGGACAACTCTGCTGCAGTCTTTGAAAATGGCTTCTTGTTTAACGTCACTTTCGAAACATCCAGAAAATGGATGTCGATCCTTTTTCCAGGCACAAGCTCCCCAACATCATCTCCAATGTTCGCTGTACTTTCTTCTGTCGGCATGACTTACTCGCTCGTCGCTTAGTCCACCGAATGACTGACCGCCGTCTCCCGGCACCCGCTGCAGTGTGCGCGTTGCGCGCGATCGCTTCTTTTAAGATCGCCTGGGTAAGACTACAAGACAAATTTGGTCTTTCCCGATTGCGCTACGTCAGACTACTGCCATCTAATCTTGCCGTGTCTCAGTTAGCCACCGGCGACACCACAGGACATTTATTCCGACTGCGCCGTATGCCGTCTTTTACGATCGCTGGGCTGTATCTTGTCAAATCAAACACTGTTGGGGAGGCAGAACCAGAAAACGTGTGACTGGTCAATACACTCGTTACCATGGCCGCAACAACAACAATGGATCGCGCCAATGTATTGTGTGGGGTGAAAAAATAGAACAGCATGCGATGGTCATCACTGGCGCTCGTGAGAGGACGTGCATTCAAGGATTGCGTGAGGTACAGTAAGTTCACGTACTTTTAATACGATACGACTCGCAAGCAGGCAACAAAATGTCACGTAGCCTAGCAAGCTAGAGCCAGCACTAACGGTTGCACATTAACATGCCGGCGTTCTGTGGAATCATGCTCGAAAGCTTCGGTAAACATTGGTCTGTGCGCGTGAATACATTTTGACAACGGCGGCCAAGTATGTTGACAACGGTGAGCACGGGAGGCCAAGCGCCGGTCACAATACGCAATCCTATTGGTCGACGTTGACTTGAGCTGTTGGAGACTTGTCGTTGATGTGTCACACTACCCCAAAAAAAACTAACATGCTAGACTTTTCATTTTGGCGTCGTAGGGCCAAATCGTTGGTCGTGGATAATCGCCACGCTACAAGAAGTTTTTGTCCTTCCCGACAAAATAAGTCAGGCCCGAATGAAGAAATCGCCCGTGATCGCTAATCGGGCCAATATCGGGTCTGACTACTGGTTGAGAAAGTGCTTCGTATCCAGCAAAGCCCGCATTTTAAATGTAAAAATAGTCGACGATCAGGCTAATTTAATCATGGCAGCCAAAATCGCAACCATTAATTGTGCAGCCTTTGTCCGGGATGCAAAATGTACTTTTCAAATGTTCAGTAGAACACCTTTAGGTTATCAGCCAGACCCTTTTGGACAGATGGTCTCTTGAAGTTGGCGGTTGCGGGCAGGCCTTGCCACAGGTCATTAGCGTGTCTGCTTCGCTTCTCCCGGCGCCGTTTCCTTTGTCGGCTAGTTTCTTGCCCATTTTTACTGGACTCTGTCCCCACTCCTGTCGGGGGAGTCTTTGAGCGTGGAATCGATAGCAGCGGTCTATATCAGCGATCCCCAGCCTTCCAGACATTCCAGAAGCGCATCAAAATCTCGCTCCAGTTTCTTTACAGTTCTTAAGCGGTATTTCCCAATACACATAGTATACCTCAAGGTGCAGACTTGCAAAAAAGGAAAACACATTATCACGGAGCTAGCATTGCTTAACTAGCACTGCAGCTAATACCAGTAGACAATGCAAAGTAATCATGACCCCTTTAGCCTGCTTCTCAACCAATGGTTGTCCTCTCCCAGGATAATCTTCACAGTCCAAAACGTGATGTTCAACAAACTGAAATGACTTCAATAATGTACGTTCCCACAGCTGTAGCAAAGAGCGACTTCTTCTGCAGCCTGAAGCTTTTGGAGATACAGGAGCAGGCAAGTTTCTGGTGTAAATGTTTTCAAAATAAAATCCCATCTTTTGTAAGAATCACAAATGGCTGGATTTACACTAATTATGAAGCTAACCTTCGACGGAAGGGGTGCGGTCAAGCCCACGTACGTGGCCCAGTACCAGATGGCCCGTCCGGTGGTCTCGGATGTCCCTCTGCCTGGTAGGCCGTCACTCTGCTGCTTCTATTTAGGAAGTTCATGGTTGACTTTTGCTCTGTTGAAGTCTAGTTTAATTTACCTTCTTTAAACTGATGTTTCTTATTGATACTATCTTTTGTCGCAGCGTGGGCCCTTGAGTACCATAATTTCAGTCCTCTGGATGTGCTGCGCATATTGTGGAAACGACAATAAAAGTACCTTCTCCCCAAGAATAACAAGGATTTTTTCAGCGATCAAAAGTCGTCAAGTTTGTGACGACACAAGGGGCGTCAATGGAAGAGCCCACCGATGAACAGGTTGTGATGTCGTTGTTTGTGTTGCCAGGCGACCACCATGTCCGTGGACTGCCTGGGCTCGCACGCCGTGCTTTCTGGGTGAGTCGCTTGCCGTACGTTGATTACTCGAATCATCGAATAATCAATGGGTTCATCGGTAGAGTCCTCGACATGCGAAAACCAGCACCCCCCCGCCCCAGCCCCCTCTTTTATTTGGTCACTTTAAAGCCGGTAGGTACAGTTAATTGATTTCCAAAATCTAATTCAGTGGGGTATGTCTTGACCGTAATCCATCACATTATATGAAAAGGACCCGTGTATGAATCATGAAATGAATATGTGGTCACCACTTGGTGGCTCGCGGATCACAACGCTGTGAAAAAGAAGTCGTGATTGGAGAGTCGGGAATGACGCGGCGGCGGCGTTCAGAATCAATCGCTCATCCCGACTCCCGAATCTCTACGACGGGACTCTAGCGCTGAAACGTTCCCGTGTTTCACGCTCCGCTTCTGTCAGGCGGCGTTTCCTGTACGTGGTCAACCTGGAGGCGCCGTCCGAGCAGGCGAGGAAGATGTCTCGCCAGAGCAAGTGGGACGTGGGCACGGTCCAGTGGAACCCTCATCGCTCTCAGGCACACGTCTTTGCCGCCTCGGTCCGTTTTCCTCCAGACGCCGACCTCGCTTCCCGTTGGCCCCTTTTCACTGTACGTGTGTGTGTGTGTGCGCTTTCCAGAGCAACCAGCGCGTGGACTTGTACTCGTGGAAGGACGGCAGAGGAAGCATCCACACGTCACTGCAAGGGCACACGCGAGTCATCAGGTGTGTGCCGGGGACCTGTGACGACGTGTGACCTCGTCACATGACGTGCGGCATTGCGTGACCGGTTAACCTGTTATCAGAATTTCTTTCTGCCAAATATCGGAGTGGGCCTCGAAAATGCCATCTGGGTGGGGTGGGGTGGGGTCCAAATGTTTTTGGGCTACGTCATGTGCCATCACGTGAGTTGCGTGTGCGCAGCGATCTGGACTGGTCGTGCTTCGAAGCCGAGTTCCTCGTCAGCAGCTCGGTGGACACGTACATGTACATCTGGGACATCAGGTGAGAGCCAAGAAGGACACGCTAACTTCCTTAGCATTAGCTCAGTGCCCACTTCTGCTGAAGCTTTGTGTTTGACTGTATGGTTTTCTTTCCGCAGGGACACGCGCAAACCCGCTGTGGATCTGGCTGCCGTTGGTGAGCAAAAACGCAGAGTACTTTAGAATACGGCGCACTCCCAGCAATTGGGCCGGCGGCGGGCACGGGGCTGACCGCACTTTGCAAAAATCTGCAAATAATGGATCCCCGTTATAATTGCATTGGAAAAGTTTCATTTCAAAAAAGAATCCTTTGAACCCCAAAGAAATCGAGATATACTGCCAATAATCATTTTTAAGGTTGGTTCCCCTCAAAAATGAAACAAATATATCTATTTCTATTTTTGTCAAATGTGGAAAAACCAGTCAATTGGAAATCCTGTGGATGCCGAACCACAAATACGCGGGAGGTGGGACTCAATTCGAAAGACAACTCCTGAGTTTACTGTCATCGAGAAAATTTGAGCACAAGCCTGAAGCCAACACATCGTGGACTTTTTTCATTTCAAGGGGAACTAAAACCACTTTCTTCATTATCTTTGATCAGGGAAATGCATTAAAAAAAAAAACGATAATCTTTATTTAGCATAGTTTTTCAACATCCATTTAGTTTTTCCTATATATACAGGTTTATTTTTATTCTTTGGATAAGCGGTACTGAGAGATGATTGTCGAATTTCGATTGGAATTGACTCACCAGCTGCCTTCACAATTTTGTGGAACTCCAATTCTGCTGTTGTTAAATCCATCCATCCATTTTCTGAGCCGCTTCTCCTCACGCGGGTCACGGGGCTGCTGGAGCCTATCCCGGCTATCTTCGGGTGAGAGGCGGGTACACCCTGCCAGCCAATCACAGGGCACATAGAAACAAACAACCATTCGCACTCACATGCCCACCTACGGGCAATTTAGAATCTTCAATCAACCTAGCACGCATGTTTTTTGCGATGTGGGAGGAAAGCGGAGTGCCCGGAGAAAAGCCACGCAGGCACGGGGGAGAACATGCAAACTGCACACAGGCGAGCCCGGGATTTGAACCCCGGTCCTCACAACTGTGAGGCAGATGTGCTAACCGGTTTATCGTTGTGCCGTCCTGTTGTTAAATCTGCGACTAAGAGAATTTCTCATTCCTCAATATCAGAAAAAATAAGCCGTGTTTGTTTTGGAGCTGTTGAAAACTATCCAGTAAATCCCCCCTCCATCGTGGGGGTTACGTTCAAGACCCCCCCGCGAAAAGTCAAAATCCATGATATTGAAATACCTATAGAAAAATGGGGGGGAAAATATATATATATATATATATTTTTAACATTAAATTATTTTAGGGTCTCCAATCACACTTTTAAAACAGTGGACACATAGAAATACCTTTAGAAAGATAGAAATAGATTTTTTTTTAATTAAAAATTGTTTTAGGGTCTTCACACACACTTTTGAAACAATCCATTAATGAGAGGGATGGAGGGGGTAGAGTGAGGGTACAGGGAGAAGAGATACCGAGGGTGGAGGACTTTAGATACTTGGCGTCAACCGTCCAGAGCAATGGGGAGTGTGGTCAGGAAGTGAAGAAACGGGTCCAACACAGACTATATTGAGAGCGAGAGAGAGAATGCAAGAACAGTGGATTCAAAAAAATGTGAAAATATCCAAATTACAAAAAACACATACAGTACAAAAAGTAAGGTGTTGGCCTCCCAGGGAGACTACCCGGACTATCAATTGCTAAACTGGTTTAAAAAAAGAATAAATCTGCCCCCCTAAATTTTCTGTTGTATTGCGCGATAATAATAATAATAATTGAAAAAAAAAAAAAAAACACAAACTAGTGGGACCGCGAGGCGTAAACCGCAATATAGCGGGGATTTACTGTACTGTACTGTGTTTTACCACAGTGAATGAACATATGTGATTTTTTTTTAATTTTTTTTAATAATAATAATTCAACGTACGTTGGGCGAAATGGTCATCAGCCGCAGAGCTGTAGTGACAGTGAGGCGCCTGTAGAGGGCTGCCCGCTCAACGCGGCGCTCAATAGACGTGTCGGCGATCGGCGATGTCCCTCGCCATCGAGACATTTTTGAAGACAAAGGTATTCATTTTCGCCTTACAAACCTCTCATCGTTTTATTTATCGCATCACCTGTGGCTCGAAGACCTCCTACTCGCAGAAAACCAAGGGGGCCTAAAATAATTGCTAAGTCGTAATTTTTCTTTAGAAGTGTCTTCACACTTTTAAAGGGGAACCAAACCCAAAAGTGTTTAAGACCTTTAAAAGTGTTTCTTGTGGACAGCCGGCGCGTCACAGGTGAAATGGAACCGCAGGAACCCCAACGTGCTGGCATCCAGTCACGACGGAGACGTGCGCATCTGGGACAGACGGGTGAGGACGGGCGGGCGCGAGCAAACTGGCAAACCCGGTGGGCGGAGCGTCTTCGCTTTGCTGAAGTGCGTGCGTGCGTGTTTGCAGAAACCCAACACGGCGTGCGAATACGTGGCGGCGCACCTGTCCAAGATCCACGGACTGGACTGGCACCCGGAGCACGAGTTCATCCTGTCCACCAGCAGCCAGGACAACTCCGTCAGGGTCAGACTCACACACACGCGCACACATAAACACATTACACTCGCTATTCCCATTCATCTCAGCGCATCTTGCGCGCGTGTGTGTGTGTGTGTGTAGTTTTGGGACTACCGGCAGCCCAGGAAGTACCTGAACATCTTGTCGTGTCAGGTTCCTGTGTGGAAGGCCAGATACACGGTCAGTACGCATGGCACACATCTGGGAACGTGAATGTGTGTGTGTTTAATGTATGAATTTGCATATACAGTAGATGTGTGTTTGTAGAAAACGTGTGTGCGCACATGTGTCTAATGTGTGTGCATGTTTGCGCGCGTGTTCAGCCCTTCTCCAACGGGCTGGTGACGGTGATGGTTCCTCAGCTGCGGCGTGAGAACAGTCTCCTCCTGTGGTCCACGCTGGACCTCAACAGTCCGGTCCACGCCTTCGTGGGGCACGATGACGTCGTCCTCGAGTTTCAGTGGAGGCCGCAGATGGAAGGTCGTGGTCACGCCCGCGCGCACTTCCCGTCTCCGTCCGTGTTCACGCCTTCCGGCAGCTTTAGCGGAACTTGGTGACGTCGACCCCTGATGGAACCGCCGCCTCGTCGATATTTTCCTCACTCAAGAAATCACAACAGGAAGTTGAGATGACAGACAGCATGTCGAGGCAACAGGAAGTTTGAACAATAGGTGCGCGAGGGAACAGGAAGTTGTAACAATAGGAGGGCGAGGCAACAGGAAGTTGGAAAAATAGGAGCGCGAGGCAACAGGACGTTGGAACAATGGGTGGGTCAGAAAACAGGAAGTTATAACAATAGGTGCGCGAGGGAACAGGAAGTTGTAACAATAGGAGGGTGAGAAAACAGGAAGTTAGAACAATAGGAGGGCGAGGCAACAGGAAGTTATAACAATAGGTGCGCGAGGGAACAGGAAGTTGTAACAGTAGGTGCGCGAGGGAACAGGAAGTTGTAACAATAGGTGCGCGAGGGAACAGGAAGTTGTAACAGTAGGAGCGCGAGAGAACAGGAAGTTGTAACAATAGGAGCGCGAGGCAACAGGAAGTTGTAACAATAGGAGGATGAGAAAACAGGAAGTTATAACAATAGGCGTGGGAGGGAACAGGAAGTTGCAAGAATAGGAGTGCGAGGGAATAGGAAGTTGGATCTTTTGGATCCTGTGTTCTGAGGTGTGTTTGGAGTTAGTAGGGTCCCCAACGGCTCGGGGCAGACAATCTTAACTAGGAAACGTCTTCAAATGTAGCCGATCAGGAAATGACCTGACTGAGGAACAAGGAAGCGGCCTTAAATCAAAGCAAATGTCCGACGCGAAACACAAAGGATATTGACAGCCGTCATAATTTGAAATTGAGAACTGACCTGTAGCTGACGCAGTAGACTTTCAAGTCTCCGTTTTCTGCTGTCTCCCCAAGGGGGGAAAGAGTTTGTGCGAGCGAACCCTTGACCCTGACAAGACCACGTCTGTTAGTCAAACATACAATTGTCAATTCGAAAAAATCCAAAAGGATCTTCTTCAAGAGAGCCTTAGCAAATGCTCTCAGCTCCAAGTATCACATGAAAGAGCAGCCAGCACCGACGTCTTTGGTCTTCCGGATCCTGCCGACAATGCCGTTATGTCGTAGAGATAAGCTCAGAGGACGCGGTGTTTGTCAGAGTGAGGAATCAACACGCAGTTGATTTATCTTCACTCCCATGGACAAGAGGAGCGGTTGATTAAAAGCATTCTGTACCAGTCAGGGATGGTTTAGGGTTGCTGGGATTCATTTTAGGGGTGCACTCGTAATGCTGGTAGCTGTATTTTTGTTGTTTAAATATGACATTACAACAAAGTACTGTGGGTTTACATTTTTCTAGGTTCTTTAAAAATGACTCCCAGTTTAAAAAAAAACCCCAAAACATTTATTTTGATCTCAAGTTTTAGGGGTGCTCGAAACGCCCACGGTCACAGTCATACCACAGACAACAGGAAATTGGACATCTTTGGACCAATGAAATGATTTTTCATTTTCCTGGTTTGTTTCACAGGAAAGCTGATTGTCGGCGGATGTCTTTGTTTGTGTGCAGGTTGTAAAGACTTCCAGCTGGTCACATGGTCGAGAGATCAGACACTGAGAATCTGGAGGGTGGACCCGCAGCTCCAGAAGGTCAGCGTACGGCCCTTCCGCCGACCACCTGTCACACCTCTGTTTAACTATTATGGTTGCGCTGCAGTTGTGCGCCAGCGACTTGCTGGATGACCTGATGGACGGCATGTCTCTCAACATGGAGACTGACAAGTCGCTGGCATCCGACGATTCTGAAGGACAACGCTCCAGAATTCCTGTCGGGCAACATCCGCACGGTAGCACGCATCGTCCACCCGTGTCACTTGTACACCCGCATATGGCTCGGGATGGGAATTGAAAATCGGTTCTTTTTAAGAACCAGTTCTCAGTATTTTGAATTCTTTTTGCCTGACGATTCCGCTTATCGGTTCCTCCTGAACAAAAAAGAACCGGCACTTTGAATGGGACCGGGACGCTGGTGAGGCGTCCGTTCTCGCTAAATTCTTAACAATTCCCATCCCTACTTATGTCTCATGTCCACCCAGGACTCAGTGTCCTCCATCTGTGTCTCGCCATCATGTCTCCCCCTTACGTCCACCTGTGTCATGTCTAACCCTCGTGGTATCCTGATGGTCTCTCTCTGGACATCTCGGTCACACCTGGGCTCCATCCCCCAGATCAAGACAGCGTCTCGAGTCCAGGCGGCAGTCAGGACTGTGCCGTGGCAGCGGCGGCTTCTTCGGGTCTGGCTCAGACGCTCCAGCAAGAATTCTCTCTGGTCAACCTGCAGATCAGGAATGTCAATGTGGAGGTGAGAAGCGGACACAAAGACAAAGATGGCAGACACTAACTTGCTTATTCTTATTGTGATTTCTTCATTTCATTGAGATGGACGCAGTGAACTGCAGCTGCGTGGTGTCAGCTCACTTCGGGATTCATCAGGTCCGACTGCTAATGAAGTTCCCGGGGCAATATCCCAACAACAGCGCCCCCACCTTTCAGTTCATCTCGCCGACTAGCATCTCTGCCGCAATGAAGACAAAGATTCAAAAAGTACGACACAGACGCACGCTCCTAAACGCGCCGCCTACCGCGCTACATCCTCATGGGCGTTTTTCTTTCAGATCCTGACAGATGTGTCCCTGCAGAAGGTTAAGAGGAACCAGAACTGTCTCGAACCTTGCGTCCGGAAGCTTGTGTCCTGTCTTGAGTCCGACATGGTGAGAAGATGCTGATGAATGCTTTTTTTTTTCCACAGTTTTTTGGGGAAGAAAAGGGACCTGACCTGAAAACTCGAATGAATCAATGATATGGATTAGTGGCTCAGTCCTACAACGAGTAGAAGAGCTTTTTCATCTTCAGGCCTGGCACGATAATTACTATATGGTGGTAGTTTTTGGAAAAATATATCGTCATCTTGACAGGCCTATTCATCTTTGTCCTCCTCACAGGAGGACAGTCCATCCTCAGGACCGTTCGTGTTGTCCAATCCCGTTGCTCCGACCCTGCAGGCCTTCCCGCGAGTCACCAACACCTACGGATCCTATCAGGTAAAAATCTGAAATGTTATGGATAAATACGTAGATGGCTAAAAAAAGACACAGACAGATGATTGGATGTGATGAGCTGATCATTTTACTGGCACAGCGCTCATTTAGTCATGCTCAGCAGCCTTTCTTGGAACTTGTGAACAATCCAAACAATAATATTCATAAATGAGATATATAGCGCCTTTCAGGACACCCAAGGATGTGTTACAGGTTAGACAACAACGGAAAAAACAAAACACAAGGCAGGACTAACGAACGAACAACAATTAAAGGTTAACTATGGGTTTTGAAGGCTGTTTTGAAAGAGTCCAGGGTCGGTGCATCACGCATCTCGGAGGGAAGGGAGATCCAGAGGGTGGGGGCAGCAACACTGAAGACTCTGGCCCCAAAGGTGTGACGGCCAATGCGGGAGATGGTGAGCAGAGCCGTGCCCGAGGACCGCCGGCTGACGGAGGAGTCCGATAGATTCTGCGGTGCCTGTAAGTGGAAGGATTTGTTGGTGTGGAGGAGGATATTGTTCAATTTCACGGGGAGCCAACGAAGGTGGATAAACGTCGGGGTGATGTGCTGCCAGGGCTCGGTGTGGGTGACAACCCCGTCAGCTGAGTTCTTGACATACAGAAGTCTGTCCAGGGTATTGCTGGGTACACCGAACAGGACCCTGTTGCATTGGTCTAGACGGCCGCAGCCTATCACAGCTATCTTCGGCCGAACCAGCCAATCGTAGGGCACATAGAAACAAACAAGCATTCGCACTCACTTTCACACCTACGGACAATTTAGAGTCTTCAATTAACCTAGCATGCATGTTTTGGGGATGTGGGAGGAAACTGGAGTACCCGGAATAAACCCACGCAGGCACGGGGAGAACATGCAAACTCCACACAGGCGGGGCCGGGGATTGAACCCGGGTCCTCAGAACTCTGAGGCAGATGTGCTAGCCAGTCGCCCACTATGCAGCCTTGAACACATCCCTAACGTCCAATTATTTTCAATCTTTTCTAGGGGTACCATCGTTTTTGTCCAGGCCTGTTTCACTGTTGTTGTTTTTCGAAATCATTCTGTTGAACCACAACTCAAAAGCAATTTCAGATTTTCATTGGTTCATTTTCATTAAATTAGTATTTTTGATGACTTTTGTCAGATTCAAGTTATTTCTGCGACTATTATGGGTTTTCTTTCATGAACAGATGAGTGGCAACAATGTTTCCAGGCGTGTATACTGTACGTGGCGTGTTCCCACCGACTTACTGTTGATGCTTTGGCCTTCTCCTGCGTCTCCCGTGTTTCCAGGACGCCAACATTCCTTTCCCGCGCACGTCGGGGGCTCGCTTCTGTGGCACCGGCTGTCTGGTGTACTTCACCCGACCGATCACCATGCACCGCGCGGCCCCGCCCACCGAGCCAACGCCCAGGTAACGTGCTTTTTTTGCTGAGCTAACCTAACAGACGGGCAGAGAGGAACATGTCCAGTGTGTGTGGGGGGGCGGGGGGGGGGGGGGGCGGGGGGGGGGGGGGGTTGAATGAATGGACAAAAAAAAAAAATCACAAAGTATGTGATCTCAGGCTTCAGAATGGTCAAGAATTGAGACATCCATCAAGCTTCCAGACGCTGTGGCCGTGTCGCCAAGTGCTCTGAAAGTCTGTCAGTCAAAACGATATCTTTACGGCCGGAACGATTTGATACGATGCGATTCATTGTGGGAGCGATACGATTCTCGATTCGATTCGGTGCAGAAAAAAATGTAATAGTTATTTGGACATGTGCTAATCATAGAGAACCTTGACTTGACTTTACACCCAATTCTATAAAATGACATTTGTCTTACCACTTCATCCGTGGTGCACGCAGTGCCCAGTTGCAGCCTTGGGCGGCCGCAGCCGGATGATGTTTCCCCCGTCGTCCTCGCCCTCGTCGCGAGTGGCTGACGGACGTTCGCCGTGAACTCCGACCACTGTCTGGCTGGCGTGGGAACCCCGTGCGGTTCGCTGCTGCCTCGCAAGAATAAAGGTTCAGGGAGTTTCTGGGCCTTGCACTGACATCTCTGGATTCGGAGTCATGGGGAAAGCAAAAGATCTGCGGGAAAAGCTCATTGAACTGTAACACACAGGAAAGGGAGAGAAGAAGATATCAAACTCCAATTAAGAAGTGCAAAATGAGAGATTCTGTCGAAACCAAAGCACGATCAGGTCGACCAACAAAAATTTCTGCCGCAAGGGCCAGGAAAAGTGTTGGAGACGCAAAGAAAAACCCACAGATGACTTCAGTTGAAATGCAGGACTCCCCGAAAAAAGGTGCCGCGGATGTTTCAAGATGCACAATAAGGAGGTGAGCTACAAAGGCACGGGAAACGTGCTCCAAAGCCGAGTCGACCCGTCATTGGCTACAGCGGAATCGAGTGAAGGTTGTGGAGTGGCCGTCTCGGTCTCCTGACCTCAATATCGTTGAGCCGCTCTGGGGAGATCTCAAGCGTGCCCTTCATACAAGACGGCCCGGGAATTGACAGGAACTGCGTGGAGGCCTTTTGCCAAGAAGAATGGGCAGCCATCTACCATCAGAGAAAATCAAGAGCCTCATCCACTACGACCCCTAAAGACTCCGTCCGAGCTGTCACTGATGTTCAAGGCGGCGATACGCGCTATGAAAAAGTGGCGCATGTCAACTTTGGATCAGGCTCATTTGTGTCTGTCATCTGTTGTCATTAGGATTTCAAACAGTTGTTTGATGAGAAATGGCTTCACCCAAGCACTAACCAGGAGTGAAAGGAAAGCCTTTGTGTTAGCATTCATAGTCACTGAAAAATGGCCAAGAAATCATAAACATTCTGCCAGGGGATGGAAACTTAGGAGCACAAGTGTATCTCAACAATTCAGTACTACAGTGGAACCTCGATAGAACGGACTATAGTCGATTGTTCATTGAAGCACTTTTTTTTTAATTTTTTTTGTGGCCATATGCACCCATCCAGTGCTGTGAAAAATGATTGGCCTCTTTTTCAAATTCTTATATTTTTGCATAGTTCATCATCAAACAAATGTAAATATCAGTCATTTAGTTATAAGCCAAGGGAACTTAAAATGCTGTTTTGAAATGATTTCATTTATTCAGGAAACAAAAACAATATTCAAAGTTACCTGGCCCAGTGTGGAAAAAAGTAATGACTCCCTTTGTTAAATCATGACTAATTGTGGCTAATCACAACTTTTGGTTAACGTTTCAATGATCACACCCGAGCCTGATTACCTCCAGACCTGTTCAAGCGAGCAATCACTTAAGTAGAATGCGTCTGACGAAATCAAGTCGGACTAAAAGAGCTGCAACAAAATGAGACAATCCAAAGAAATTCCAGAACAGTCGAGAAATAAAGTATTGACATCTATCAGTCTGGAAAGGGTTACAAAAGCCATTTTTTGGATTCCAGCGAACCATAGGGCGAGCCATTATCCTTACATGGATAAAACACGGAAGAGTGGCCGGCCTACAAAGATTACCCCAAGAGAAGAGCAAAGAACTCAGGACAACTTGTAAAGGATTGCAGGCCTCCCTTGCCTCACTTAAGGGCAGAGTTCAATAAGTCCTACTTTTTCACACGGGGCCCTTAATAAAATGAAATTATCAATAGGAGCCACATAAGAAGGAAAGGAGGCAATCGCTGAGGGTAATTGGGTAATAGCTCAGAGAGAGCAGAAGTCGAAGAACTAATATTACGGCCGCTGTAACATTGGTTATGGCCGGAACGATGGCAACGAGCCGTCGGCTTGACATTTTATGAAGCAATGATCAGACATACTGTAGCAGTGGTATAAGGGAGTAGTTAGTACCAAATCTAAAGTATTCCCATTATTTTGGGTCATCTTGTACGCCAGAGTGGGCGCAAGGTAAAACGGCAGCGGTGCTGCAGATCGCATAACGAGAACCTTTTCAAGTCTCGTCGTTGGAGCAATCTTTTTAATGTGTGTGTGTGTGTGTGTGTGTGTGTGTGCCAGGTCGTTGTCGGCTCTGTCGGCCTATCACAGCGGCGTGTTGACACCCATGAAGATTCGCTCTGACTCTCAGAACGCACTCCGACTTTACAGCAGCAGCCCGACTCGACTCGACAAAGACACCGTGTCCATTTCGTCGTTCTACTACAAAGAACGGGTGACCGGCACACATTCAACACGCACACACGCGTGCGCACGCACGCACATTCGATATAAAGAAATTAACCATTGTATCGCATTTATCACAGACACACATTAAAACACAAACATACATTTTCATGTGCAACCCCAATTCCAATTGAAGTTGGGACGTTGGGTTAAACGTAAATAAAAACAGAATCCAATGATTTGCAAATCACGTTCGACCTATATTTCATTGCATACACTACAAAGACAAGATATTGCATGTTCAAACTGATCAACCTGATTGATTTTAGCAAATAATCATTAAGTTAGAATTTGATGGCTGCAACACGTTCCCAAAAAGTTGGGACAGGTGGCAAAAAAGACGCTCATCAAGCACCTGTTTGGAACATCCCACAGGTCAACGGGCGAATTGGGATCAGGTGGGTGCCGTGATTGGTTCCCTCAATTGCTCAGTCATTCACAAGCAAAGATGGGGCGAGGTTCACCTCTTTGTCAACAAGTGCGGGAGAAAATAGTCCAACGGTTTAAGGACAATGTTCCTTAAACGTACAATTGCAAGGAATTGAGGGATTTCATCATCTACGGTCCGGAATATCATCAAAAGGTTCAGAGAATCTGGAGAAATCACTGCATGGAAGCGGCAAGCCCGAAAACCAACATTGAATGCCCGTGACCTTCGATCCCTCTGGCGGCACTGCATCAAAAACCGACATCGATGTGTCAAGGATATCACCGCGTGGGCTCAGGAACACTTCAGAAAACCAACGTCAGCAAATACAGTTCGGCGCTACATCCGTAAGTGCAACTTGAAACTCTACTATGCAAAGCAAATTATGCATTATGAAGCGTAAAATACGACAACGGAGACCCCGGACTGTTGAACGGCTGAAGCTGTACATCGAGCGAGAATGGGAAAGAATTCCACCTACAAAAGTTCACCAATTCGTGTCCTCAGCTCCCAAACGTTGGTTGAATGTTGTCAAAAGACAAGATGATGTAACTCAGTGGTAAACATGACCCTGTCCCAGCTTTTCTGGAACGTGTTGCAGCCATCAAATTCTAAATTCATGATTATTTGCTAAAAACAATCAAGTTGATCAGTTTGAACATTACATATCTCGTCTTTGTAGTGTCTTTGTAGAACGGCTGGACGGTTAGTTGAGGAGCCGTGAGAGAGCAGAGCGAAACCAACACAAACGACATCCTGTGCTACGTGTGCTGCAGAAATCCCGGCGCTTCAAGACCAAAAGGGACGGGACGGACTACGGCGGCCGCTCCATCAAGTTGGCGGGAAAGGTCATCATTCAGGAAATTTCCTGTCTACTTCCCGTCCATAAAGTTCTGGGAGAGAATTACATGTGAGTGGGTGGGCCCCGAACGCATCATCGTTTCAAAATGCCTCTCACTTCCTGTCTGAATTCACAGGCTGGCTTGCGAGTCCTTCGCCCATTGCCTACTCACGATATAGCGGACCAGACCGTATTGTACGGTCAAAATCCTGCCGGAGTGATTCAGGAGTATTCGATTCGTCGTTTCAGCCCGAGAATCAACTATGTAGTCCGCTGTATAAAAGTCTATGTAGTGATTTGGGGGTATTGGATGAATCGTTTCAGCCACTATAGACTGGGTTCCCATCACAGCCAGACAGTTCCAATATGATATCGGCCACTTCCTGTTGTTCTCAGCCTGAACATGCGTGACACCAAAGACACGTGTCAGAAGAACGCCGCCGCCGCCCTGGCCGCCGGACGCAGAGACGTGGCCAAGGTACGTGATTGGCCCGCGCCCCCGCCACGGCAACGTGTGTACGCAAACGTGTATGTGAACGCGTGTGCGCGTTCAGGTCTGGGCCCTGGCCTCGGCAGCGACCGGTCGAGGCTTGAGTCCCGACTCGGACCCGGACACGGACGCTCCCTGGGCGAGTCATCCGTTTGGACGCCACCTGCTGGAGACGCTGTGAGTTCTCAACGTGCGCGCATTTACACGTCGTGTCGGCAGCAGGATAAGGAACGTCATCGGCTGTGATGCTGTGAAGGCGGTCCTAATAGTATGTGATGTCATGTAGTCAGCAGTAATGCGCTCAACTGTAACGTAGGCGGCAGTAATGTATTCAGTAGTAATCTGCTGCATTGGAGCGTTTCGGGATTCCCGGTGGAATGCGGAGAGAGCGATTGCCGAGTAGAACAAAGGCAAGATTGTTTCAAGCACAGAACGCTACTTTCCAGCGTGTGAAATCAGAAATAGTCGGATTTTTCCCGTAGCACTTTGTTTGGACGATCCCCCCCCCCGCCCCCCCGTCCTAATGTCTCGGGTAAGGGGCAGGACTGCTCCTTGTCCAGGATGATCAGTCACCGTGGATCCCGAGATCCCATCCTATGGGCCGAAATATGTGCCAGCAGGAACTGAATTTGAATCGTTTATATTTGAATTAGAATAATTGCGTTTACAAACAGAATTTGCATTTGTATTGTTTCATTTGAAACATGGCAATTAGGATCACTGGGACACACAAACGATAAAGTGACGGCTCAGGGAGGGGAAAGCAATCTTGTCTTAGTGTTTTTTTTTTTTTTTTTTTTATGAGCAGGAAACCTTTGCAAAGCGAGTAAAAAGAATAACGCGAGTTGCCCGTGTCAACTGCAGCCTTTCACTGAAGAGTGACGACCTCTTAAGTACACAGGAAGAAGGAAAAAGAATGTATTCGCACATTATTTAGTCAACAGTACTTTTCCATCCCAGCTGCGTCTTTTCTAAAGAGTGTCAAGCAAGTCGATGTGTGCTGTGGTGGGTGTCGCCCTCAGCGTGGACCACTACAGTCACATGAGCGACGTGCAGACGCTCGCGATGCTATGCAGCGTCTTCACCGACGCGGACCCCGAGCCGACGCACGCGACTCCGCAATCCCGCCAGGCTGGGCTCCCGCCGCACCCTCGCTATGTAAGTATCGGAGACGGGGACACTCGAGTCAGATGACTCGACGTGACTTTGACTTGAACTACATGACTTGACAAGTGATCTGGTTTAGAGTCTGCTTTTTTTTTTTTTTTTTTTTTTGTAAGTGAGAAATGTTTCGGGGGCCATTCGCGCCAACCTGGCAACCCAGTCCGCGTTGTTGCGCACTTTGCCACTGACGCAGCCACTCGCATGAACGACGACGGAAGGCGCTCCAAAGATAATACAATTTGGCTTCAAGGATTTCAGGTTGTCGATGAAGTCTGCAAAAAAGACGCAACCTTGCGTGCTTTGCAACTCGCGCACGAAAGACACGATGACAACCACGAACTTCAGCCGTCACGGCAAAACTCACGTCGACGGTAAACTGAAAATTTTAGCCAGTTGGTCAAACATGAAGTTTTATAGTTTCACAGTCAAAAATAAAAAGGATGTGATCGTGAACGGTTTAGTACAGCTTAGTAACGTAACTCGGGGTCTTAACTTCATTTTGCTTCACATGCACGCAAAAATCTCACTTTTTTTTTTTTCTCTCTCTCTCATCTTACTCTGGAGCAGAAAGTAGCGCCTAAAATCGAATGCCAACCGCTGAATGCAGAAGTGAAGCGCCGTTGCTAGCGTTGTGGAGATTGGAAAAAAAAAAAAAATTACAGAGAGGTTTGGGGGCGGTAGCGAAAGAGTGCGCTAGGAGATGCCGAGTGCGTTCTAGGTCTGCTGTCTGGGATCACTTTGCATCACGATCACGGCGATAAAAATTAAGTACAGTACAAATTGTGAGGAGCTACGTGCGAATATCATTTTCATACTACTGAACGTGATGACCATCAAAATGTCACCTGTTGGTAAAGCTTTCTGCACTGTTTCTAAAATTGAGACCACAGCATATGAAACGTGACCTTGAGTCTAGTTGTCAATAGAGTCGGCGCTCGGAAAGAAGTGAACAAACCCGACTGAGTGATTTCATTGAAGTGGACACAGGAGGAATGCAGATTTTGTTCACATTACTTTTTTTTTTTTTTTGAAGGATGCCAACATTTTGGTCATGTCTTATTCCCTTCAACGTAAATCTCTGTCATTCTTCTCGTGCCCATCTGATTATATTTAGCAACAGAAAACATTCTTGGCTTTTGTGTTAGGGTTTGGTGTTTTCTGAAGAACCGAGAAGAAGAGTGACACAGCATAGTTTGTTCAGAAAGAAAGTTCACTTCAACTGATTAAAAGTGCAATAAATTCAATCATAACCTCAGTTGTTGTTCATTCAACTTTTATAAGGTGTGAATACGCTTTTTAGTGTTATGATATATGGGGGGAAAATGTTTTATTACCACTCGAATATATGTTGCGACTGGAGCGAGATTGTATGACCTGACTTGCTTAGTGCCGACTTTGCTTGATTTTTTCCGACTTGCTTGAGACTTGAAGGTTATGACTTCAGACTTGCACATATGGGCATGTGACGTACTCCCATCTCTAGTAAGTATGGACACGCCCTCTTCATTTGCATACAGTTACAAGGTCCTATTGAGGCAGCAGCGATGTCAAAATGCAGTCGTGATATTGTCAGCAGTGATACGGTGCAGGCAGCAGAAATGCATTGTGGGCACTCGTCTATTGTAGTCAGCAAAACTGTCATGGAGGCAAATGTAATGTCGTAACGTGGAACGAGTCCGCATTAATGCCGAATATTCCAATGAGCTCGTCAACACGAAGTCCGTAAGGGAGATCGCGGGAAGTGATGTCACGTGCCGTTTGTTCAGACCGCCCTCGGCGAGTCGACGCTGACGTTCGGGGGTCGACTCGACCCGGAACACGCCAACGCCCGCAGCGACTCCCCTGAAGGCGGTCGCCACGGCAACCAGGGACACACAGACCCACGGGAACGAGAGTGCGAGCGACACGACATGAACAAAAGGTGGCACCCCGCCGGTGATATCACTTCCTGTGTTGCTGCCGCCGTGGTGATGTCACTTCCTCTTGCCCGCAGTCTTTTGGACCCGAGCAACACGCCGCAGTTTGACGACTTCAAGAAATGCTACGCTGAAATTTTGTACCGCTGGGACCTCCGAGACAAACGGGCCGACGTGCTCAAGTTCGCTTCCTGCCCGCCCGAGCCGCACCAACAAGTCGGTACGGCCCCGTCCGCGCTCGCTTCCTGTTCGACGCCCGCGCTAACTTCGTGTTTGACACCCGTGCTAGCTTCCTTTTCGACGTCCGTGCTAACTTCCTGTTTGTTGTTCGTGCTAACTTCCTGTTTGACACCTGTGCAAACTTCCGTTTCTAAACCCGGGATCACTTCGTGTTTGACACCCGTGCTAGCTTCCTTTTCGACGTCCGTGCTAACTTCCTGTTTGTCCATCATCCATTTTCTACCGCTTATCCGAGGTCGGGTCGCGGGGGCAGTAGCTTTGGCAGGGACGCCCAGACTTCCCTCTCCCCAGCCACTTCATCCAATTCTTCCGGGGGGATCCCAAGGCGTTCCCAGGACAGCCGAAGGACGTAGTCTCTCCAGCGTGTCCTGGGTCATCCCCGGGGTCTCCTCCCGGTGGGACTTGCCCGGAACACTTCACCAGGCGTCCGGGAGGCATCCGAATCAGATGCCCCAGCCACCTCATCTGGTTCCCCTCGATGTGAAGGAGCAGCGGCTCTACTCTGAGATCCTCCCGGATGACCGAGCTTCTCACCCTCTCTCAGAGATGTAATACTGAGGCCACCAAACCGGACCCCCTCTACGCCTCGGCTGCGCCTAGAAATTCTGTCCATAAAAGTTATGAACAGAACTGGTGACGCCAGTGCTAATTTCCTGTTCAACACCCGTGCCAATTGGCTGTTTGATGTTCGTGCTAACTTCCTGTATAACATCTGGGCTAACTTCCTGTTTGACATCCATGCTAGCTTCCTTTACGATACCCGTGCTGACTTTCGGCGCCTGGTTTTTTGTCATTTCAGAATTGTGCGTGTTGTGCTGCCACTGCGGCAGTCCAAGTCGCAGCGCGCAGTGCGCGGCGTGCAAGCGTGTGAGCTTCCAGTGCGCCGTGTGTCACGTGGCTGTGCGAGGCTCCTCCCACTTCTGCCTCAGCTGCGGCCACGGCGGTCACACGGCTCACATGATGGACTGGTTCCGGAAGCGGGACCAGTGCCCGGCCGGCTGCGGGTGCCGCTGTCTGCAGCAGAGCAACTTCTGAGCGATGCCAACCGTCTGGCACGTGGCCACCGGAGCAGACGCCTGACCGCTAACCTGACCGCGTGACTGCTCACGTGTGGGTCACATGATCTGACATGCTGTCACGTCCTGTCAGGTGTTACGCGAGCCTCACATTGTGGAGTGGATGAAGAATAGTCTGCCAAATAATAAAGACTTTTATCACAAAATGTGATGAAGTCACTTTTCTTCACATGATGATGTCATCGTCGATGAGAAGGTCATGCTCTTCTTCTTCTTTTCCTTTTGGCTTGTCCCATCTCCCGCATCCTCCTCTCCAACACCAACCGCCCTCATGTCTTCCCTCACGACATCCATCGACCTTCTCTTTGCTCTTCCTCTCGCTCTCTTGCCTGGCAGCTCCATCCTCATCATCTTCTCCCTGTAGCCTCGCTCTTCCCCCACCACCCCTCTCCTTCATGCACATATCTTCTGTCTTCTACTTCATCTTCATTCCACCTCCTTTCCAGTGAATGCCTCCACCCTCCATCACACACAAACATCACACTTCCCATCCTTCCCATCTCTATCCGTCTGTCTGGCCAACCTGTATAGATCCTTTTCTCCTACTTTTAGTGTCCAACCTGCCATACATGCCGTCATATGCCTACTACTACTACGCTGGTGTATTTTAACGTTGCTCATTGTAGTGCTACTTGGACAGCCAATCATTTTTTGGGTTGAAATTTGAAAATCACCGAGCTAGACAAAATGAGTCAGTCCTTGTTTTTAATTCATGTAAGAAAAGTGGCAGCAGACGCACAAACAACAAACAACGGCGGTGCGTTCAGGAACTGTCTTCAAAGTGTGTGAAAAAGCAGCCTTTAGGACATTTGTCCCTCAGGTCGCCACGGCAACCGCAGGCCTCGTCGACAGGAAGCGTCCGAAGCGGGTCGGCGACGGACTCCGCCCCCTGAGGACGAGCGGCCCTTTCGGGAAGTGATGTCACTCAAATGGGAAGCGTGCGTGCGCGTGACGACTCAGGTTTCCGGGAGGAGCGAGAGGACGAGGCGGAGCTCGGGTCCGGGAGGCGGGAGGAGGAGGCGCAGCCCGAGTCGGAGCCCGTCGACCCCGAAAGGCGACGAGACGACGAGCCGGAACTTTCTGTGGCTGCCGGACGACACGAGAGAAGGTCAGGTGTGCTGCAGGGAACCGTCCAATTTCACTTCAAGTTTTCATTAACTAGCCAAATCTTTTTTTTTGTCGACACAGATGCCAAAGTTGGGCACGGGTGCCAATGTGATTTGCTCGTTGTGTCAATGTGTTTTTTTCAACATACTCATGGAGGGCTGGCTGGCGGTCTCGTGCTCCCGCTCGTCTTCCTCGATACACGGCGACGTGCCGAAGGCGGCGTCGCCTGCCGCGGGGACCGCGGCGCCCCCCGGCGGCTCGTGGTGGAACACGTGCAGGTTGAGGGAGCCCAGCAAGCTGGACGACGAAGGGTCGGAGGTCGGCGCCACGCGCTTGAAAGGGTCGGCGCGATCGGAGGCCGACACGGCGATGGACGCTCGAGTCCTTGCACCTGGGGGCCAATAGAAACGAAAACCGTTCGTCCAAAAAAAAGAAGCAAAGTGGCCGGTGCGCACGTGTCACAAATCCAACGATGGTTTACGTATACGCGGAGTAAGAACATTTCTCCGCGTTTATTTGTGAAGGCGGCCCATTGTCATTTGCATTCAAAAGGGTTCAAAGGCCTTAATGGAGGCGTGCAAGGCGAGCGGAGGGCGTACCTCGTGTCCCGGTGATGTAGTGAACGGCTCGGTCGCTGATGGCGGCGGCGCTGGGCCGGATGTCCAAATAAGGCTTGTTGCCCACCCCCATGGACAGCATCTCCTTCAGACGCGCCTCTGCACACATGCGCAGCGGGCGGCTCACTCCGTGTGCGTGCGTGCGCGCGCGCGGTCGGCAGGCGCCGTTCTCACCTTTGTTCCTGGTGGCCTGCGTCCAGAGGATTCTGGTCAGCTCGTGCGTCCAGGCGCGTTTAACGTCGGCGCTGGCGGCCTGCAGGGTCAGTGTCTGGTTCTTGGACGTCCTCCTCCGGAACCAAATCGCAAAGCAAAGACCGTCGTCTCCCCTCGACTCGGTCAGACCCAAGTCCGCCGTCTGAAGTGCGTCGTTGAGTGAGAGAGGCACGAATTGAGGAAAAAAAAGTGCAGGTAGTGAGGAGGACGTGAGGAACAGCGAGTGACAGAAAGCGAAGTGCAAGAAGAGATGGAATGAAAAGCAGAAAGCGACAAGAAACAAAGGGCAGGAAGTGAAGAAACTAACAGGAAGTAACAGTGAGGACCAGGAAGTGACAGAAAACAAAGCGCTACAAGTAACAGGAAATGAAGAGCATGAAGTGACGGAAGCGCAGTGCAGAAAGTAACCAAGTGAAGAACAGGAAATAAGGAACAGGAAGTGAGGCGGACTTGGCAAGCGCGTACCTTGAAGGAGTGTTTGTATACGAAGATGTCGAGGCGTCCGTCCATCTTCTTGGCTTTGCTGAGGAGCAGCAGCTCGTCAAACAGGAAGACCCGCCTCTCGCACTTCCTCCTCCCGGTCCAGACGGTGAACTGGTCCTGGCGCAGCAGCTGACCCTGCTCCTTCAGGTTGACCTGCAGCCAGCCTCAGCCGTATTATTTCTTCTTATTGTTATTATTACGACCATCTTATTATCGCGACTCGGTCTGGACTAGGGATGTGGACCGAGTCCCGGTATTGAACTGGCCCTTTTTCAAGACCGGATTATCGGTAAGCTCCACCCACAACGATTGTGTTAACGGTCTTGCAAAAATTATTCAAATTTAGTTTTGATTGACTCAGGCTATACAAACGTTCTTTCGCACCTCGGACTTCGCCGATAACTCGCAATCAAGTTTCGAGATTCGTCCAAAATGCATTTTCTCAATCGGAGGCGAGCCGTCTCGCCCGTTCCGGCGCCTGCCTGGCTCCTCCCTGCGCAAGCATTTTACGATCCGATCCGTGGTTCCGTATAAGCCGACGGTTGTAATCGGCTTAGCTACACTGGCGCAGCATCTGAGCATTGATTGCGTTTCTCTCTCCGGGCACGAGCGGTCGATGCGTCGGGCTCGTGTAAAAGTTTGATCGCTCACGCCTGGAGCGGGACGCGCGGATGGCGTCCGCGGGACCGGTTTCATTGTGTGATACGAACAAAGAAGTACATCACGTGCGAATCGAAAAGGTTGACAGAGAAAATGCGAGGTACCATGCTAGTACGCGAGCAATAGGCAAGTACAGCGGGCCTCCGCTATTCGGCCGCATCTCAAAGAGCAGAAATACGCGGATAATTGACACCCATTATAATTGCATTGGAAATAAATCAAGTAGGGATACACTGGCAGAGAGTTTTGGGGGTTGGTTCCTCCCGAAAACGACAAAGCGAAAACGAAAACCAACTAGTGTGAATCGTGAGCAAGCTAACAACCACTTAGCAAACGCGCGGCACACGCCAGCGTTTGCTAGCAAACGCGCGGCACACGCCAGCGTTTGGGCTGCCTCTCAACACGCCACCAACTGTCGCCGCCTCGTCTTCCTGCAGTTCTACGTCACGCTCTTCTTTTGCACAAAATACGTCTGTAAATCATTGTTTGCATTTATTTTACAGTAATGTCGTTGCAGTTGCAAGACAAGTTTACTTATTTAAAAAGAATGAACCAGTGGTGATCGTAAAACGCGGAAGAATACCATGAAAGTTCCGGATCGTTTCAAGAAGTCCCATCTGAGCGATGCTCATCCCTAGTCCCGACGTATTCAAACAAACGAGAAGAGATGCAAACGCACGTCGCAATGTCGGATGGCGTCCATGGCGAGAAGGTCGTTGCCGTGGCGAAGCTGGAACTTCACCATGGCGACGGCCTTCTGCAGCGAGGTGAGCTCCGCCTCTTGCGCCGCGCCCACTTCCTTGATGAGGTCGTCCAGCAGCAGCGCGTACTTGCTCATCCGCTGAACCGGCTTCAGCAGGTACGAACACAAGTCCATCTTGTCGGCCAGCTCGCGCTGCTTCCTCTGCGCACGCACACACGCGTCAGCAATACGTCCGGTGACAGGTCAGCTGAGTTGAAAGGTCACGTGCCGAGTGTCATCCCACCTTGAAGAAGGCGAGGCCGTGATTGGCCAGCAGAGCGTCCGACTTTGGCTTGTTTTTACTGTACAGCGCGTACAGGCTAAACTGCTCCTGCTACACACACACACACACACGTGTCAAGCAATAGAAGGCTAACTATGATGTCACATAACAGACACACCTGTGCGTACAACACACACACACACAGCCATCAAAGATCAGCTTGACTTGTGTCTGCGTCACCATGACAGTCGTTGGACGTGTTTGTGTGACCGTAGCAACGATCACCTGACATCAGCTTGACTTGTGACCACGGCAAGAAACGCCTGACCTTTTGCCCTGCGTGTTACTATGACAACAGCTACCCGATGTGGGTTTGACGTGTGTTACCAGAGCAACGACCCCGACATCAACGTGAACGTTGCCGTGACAACAGTCACCTAACACCGGGTCGACGTGTTGCCGTAGCAACAACGCCCCGAGATCGGCTTGAATGTTACCGTGACGACAATCAGCTAGCGTCCGGTTGAGTGCGTTACCACAGCAACCGCCTGCCAGTTCGACATTGTTACCGCCTGTGTGTTACCATGACAACATCCACCGACCGCGGCGCGTCTGCGCGTGTGGCGTCGTACGTGTCTGAGGAAGCACTGCGACACCCTCAGCGGATGTTTCCAGCAGGCCTCCAGTTCTTTCAGGAAGAACTGGCTGTGGAAGTCCAGAAGCTTCTCCAGGTTCCCGAAGACCACGAAGCGTTTCCCGCGCAGGTCCTGGGGGAGATCTTCGCGCTCCATCTCGGGGAAGTAGTGATCGATCACGTAGCGTAGAGAGCGCACGTACTTGCGCTCCGTGGTCACCATTTCCTCCACGATGTGACGCAACTTCCTGTCCGGGGCAAAAAACGCTTTCAGTATGTCGCCCGACGTCCTTTCGCTCGGATTTTGTGTCATCGCGGCAACGAACAACAACCACTCTTCATCAACAGCTGGGCTTGTTTGTTACCATGGCAACAGTTACCTGACCAGCTTGCCTGTTACCATGCCAGCAACCATGGGACCCGTTTGCCTTGTGTTACCATGGCAACTACCTGAAACCGCTCAACTTGAATTTGAATGCCAATTCTTTGTGTTACCATGGCAACAACCAACAGACAGCAAGGTGATTGTTACAATCGTCGTCACCTTGACTGGAGTGTTACTATGGAAACAACCAACTGGCGCCACCACCGGTTGCCGAATGTATTTGATCTGTTAGCACGGCGCCGAGCCGTCAGCTTGACTCGTGTAACCACGGCAACAACCCACCTTCCGCCACCCCGTCCTTCCGCAGAGTGACTCTCGGGCGCGGCGGGGGTCCCCGGCGTCCCGGGCCCACGGCGTCCGTGCCCCGCCCGGACTTCGGGCCTGGGGCGCGGGTTTCGCTCGGCGCACTCAGTGCTGCTGACCTCCAAACCTCGGATGAACACGCCCGTGTTTCCTCTGCGCGCCGGCTCGCCGAGGGCGCGGGCCGGGGGGCCCGAGCGGCACGCCTTCTGGCCGGCGGCGGCGGGACAGTCGAAGCTTTGCGTTTTACGAAGCAGGCGGGGGAAGGAGCAAGGGGTGGAGCCGGCGGACGAGTGGAGGCGGGGCCTGGCGGGGTCACCGCCAAACAGGCGCCAGAGGAGGGGCCCCCGCCGGGGGTCGACGGGAGCCGACGGAGGGCCTGCCTCCGGGGGGCTCCGGGCGGCGTCGCCGGCCCCCGAGAGCGTCTCCGCGGACGCGGCGCTTAAGCGCGAGCGTCGCTCGCGGGCCGAATCTCGAGCCGACCGCGCGTCGGCCATCTTCTTGTCGAACGTGGCGCGGGCCTCCCGACACGTGGCGCGGGCGAAGCTCAGCTGCCGCAGGCCGCGCTCGTCCCGCAGCTCGTCGGCCAGCGCCTTCATCTCCTGGAAAGCGGCCTCTGGGATCGGAGGGTAATGGCGCCCGTGCTCCTCCAAGGAACCAATGGCGGCCCGGCACTGCTCCGGCGACATGTTCCTCTCCACGGCGATGGCGGCCAGACGGTGGCGACTCTTGATCGCCCAGCCGTACGCCTGCACGCGCACGCACGCACGCACACACACTCAGAACGACATAATGATGCCAAAAGTTGAACAACACTTGAATAACACGTCCGTGTTTAAGAGAGTGACTTCCTGTTTTCCTCCTCATATCGCGTGGCAAGGCGTCATAGTTTGGCGTTTTCGCAGAGGATAAAGAATATATGCCAGTGAGCAGGGTTATAGCGTCTGTCTACACGTGTTGCTTCACTGTTGCCTGAAGGCCGCCACTAAAAACCGAGAACAAATAGATTTCCTAATTGGGTAGAGATCTCAAGAGAGATCAAAACAACGAGCACTTTATAATAATCAAACTAAAGTCCTTCGGCTGAACATTCAAGCGTGTGCGCCGGAGTGCGCTGACCTCCTTTTCACCGTGCGTGCGTGCGTGCGAGGGAAGTGAGCGTCTGGTGATCAGGACACATCGGTGAACTCCTCATCAATCAAGAGCATTCAGCCAAGATGCTCGCATGCGCGCACAAACACACACACACACACACACAGCGTGAGAAAGTGAAGAAAGCGTGTCGTACCTCGAGTGCGTCTTGAGTGTGACCGAAGCGGGCAGAGTGAGGCCTCCTGACCTGACCACGCTCACACGACCCCCCTACGCACGCCGCGCGCACACACACAGGCTGGGAAAGTCGGGCCGTTGTCGGAGCGCGCCGTTCCGTACGGGCAGAGCTGACACGTTCAATATGGCCGACGCACTGCCGAAAGTTGGAGAAAAGCGTCGGACTGAATTTCCGGACGCCGAGGCGAAGCTAGGATCGGTCCGAGACCGCGCGACGTCACGGCAGGGAGCCGCTACGACCAAAACCTCCGAAGAAAAGAGGCCAAACCTTTCGTCTCTCGGACGTTACCTCCAACGCACGCAAAAAAACAAACACGCGCAAAACAGTGTACACAAAGTCAGGTAGATGGACACACAAACACGTTAATACTCACACACAAAAGTGTCCCTTTTATTGTGTGTGTGTGTGTGTTTATCCGTGCGATTGTTGTGTTTGTTGAAGAGGAATGCGAAGAATGCACGTACGTGGTCCAGGAATCGGTAGAGCGCGACGGCCTTGTCGATTTGCCGTCCGGCGGCGTCCACGCGCCGCGAGAACTCTCGGAGCCGAGCCCGCATGGAGCCCACTCGGACCTCGTAGCCGCGCAGGTCCGAAGTCCAGACGTGGCGCCAGCGGTCCAGACCGCGCAGCAAAACCTCGCCTTCCTCGCAGCGGGCCTACGCACACGCACGCGCACGCGCACACGCCTTGTGAGCAAAAGGAGCGACGTGACGAGATTTGCACAAAGTCTGCCGGGATCGGATGTGGAATTTTGATTGCGGGAAGATGTATTTGGAAATTCAATGCAGAAAACTGCGGCAATTCTACATTTTGGCTAAGTTGTGAAGCCGTGCCGAATGAGCGGAACAAAAGGTCGTTCCAATTTCGGAACGGGAACAAGGCGCGACCTTTTGTCGAATGTCTGAAAAAGGGGGATTGCGCAAAATGCGGCAATTCCCGCGAGGTGGAAACTAGCGGCCGGAATTTTGGGAGGACGTCGAAGCCTCGACGCAAGAAAGCAAGAAAAAGGAGAACCCACGCGTGCCGAGGAGCAGAAGTCACGGAAGTCCCGCCGCTTCCGGCGCAGAGCCTCCGGCGAGCCGTCCGGTCGGCCGAGGCTCCTGAGCCGCAGCTCGCCCTCGCCCTCCATCCACGCCCTCACCTGGAACGCACACGCACGTTTATCGATCACGCTCCAGACGGACGGAAAGACATTTTTCATTTGACCGATGCGAGTCTCGGGTTGCTTGTTATCCATCACATCAGAAAACCTGATTGGGGGCACTTCGCGGTCAAGCGATTGTGCCATTAAAAGTGTCCACACAAAGGACACAATGATGACCTTTGACATTTTGGGGCTTTTCTGAAAACCAACTCGTGTGTCCAATTTCGTGTTCCTCATTTTTCTTTTTTTCAAGCTGTCGTTAGTGTGAATAAATATATACATATATATATATATATGTATATTCTTTTTTTCTGTACCGTTTCTCCTCACGCGGGTCGCATGCGCGCTGGAGGCCTCTCCCAGCTATCTTCGGGCGAGAGGCGGCGTACACCCCGAACTGGTCGCCAGCCAATCGCGGCGCACAAACAAACAAACAAACAAACAAACAACCATTCACACCGACGGGCAATTTAGAGTCGCCAATTAACCTACCACGCATGTTTTCTGAGACCGTGGTCCTCAGTCGGAAAAGGGTGAGATCGCCGCCCCAAGTGGAGGAGTTCCAAGTATCTCGGGGTCTTGTTCACGAGTGAGGGAAGAACGGAACGGGAGATCGACAGGCGGATCGGTGCGGACTTTGTGGTAAAGAAGGAGCTAAGCCGGAAGGCGAAGCTCTCGATTTAGCGGTCGATCTACGGTCGTGGCCGAAAGAAGGAGATCCCGGATGCAAGCTGCTCCATTTGCACACTGATTGAGGAGTATCTGTAACATTTGCACAACCACTGTCCCAGATTATCGCACTACTCGTCACTTTAAACCGCATACACTCCTTGAAGTCTTGTGCCCTTTGCACAATGGTCATTGCACCGGACTATTGCGATATTAGCCATTCGAACTGAGGACTCTGCATCTTTTTGCACAATTGTTGTTTGTTGTTGTTTTTTGTTAATGTCTTTATGTCTCCAAAGTGTTCTGTAAATTGACTGTCTGTTGTACTAGAGCGGCTCCAACTACCGGAGACAAATTCCTTGTGTGTTTTGGACATACTTGGCAAATAAAGATGATTCTGATTCTGATTCTGATTCTGAAATGACTTTTGAGAACGGGTGAGAAGCTCGGTCATCCGGGAGGGGCTCAGAGTAGAGCCGCTGCTCCTCCGCAGACGAGGCGGCCGGGGCATCTGATTCGGACGCCTACCCGGTGAGGTGTTCCGGGCACGTCCCGCCGGGAGGAGACCCCGGGGACGACCCGGGACACGCCGGAGAGACTACGTCGCCCGGCTGGCCCGGGAACGCCTCGGGATCCCCCCCGGAAGAGCTGGAGGAAGTGGTCAGCCACCTGCGCGAAGGCGTCGGCCGCTGCCCAGAAGTCTCGGATGAAGTTGAGCTGCCGCGTCCTGCCGTTGTTGACGGCCACCAGCCGGTGGAGCAGCTCGTCCGCCCGCTCGTACAGATGGGAAACGGCGTCCGCCGCAGCCGCCGCCGCAGGGCCGCCCTCGCCCTCGCCGTCCCGCCGCAGCAGCGACAGCGAGGTCCCGCCCTCCCGCTGCAAGCGCGCCAATCGGCCGTCTCCGAGGACGCCGCTCATCAACGCCCGGTAGCCGCTCAGCTGACGCTCGGCATCCTGGGAAACGACAACCGTAGGCGTGTATGCGTGTGCATTGCGTGTTCCTTGCGTGTTCCTGTGTGCGTGCGCGTGTACCTGGCGGGTGTCGGGGAGGCGCGTGTCCTCCATGATGTCGACATTCTTGCGCAGCAGCTGGATGACGTCTTCGCACTGATTGGTCAGCTGCTCCACTCTCTGGCGGACACACAACGCACGCGCCCCGTGCCTCATTGCGTGCGCATCGTGACGCCAGCGTGCGTGCGCGCGTGTGTGTGCGTGCGTACTGACGTATCGGAAGGCCAGCCAGCTGCTGTGACTGAAGCGGAAAGAACCTCCAAACTCTCCCGGAAGCTGATCAAGATCCACGCGCTCAGCAAGACACTCGAGCGAGGTCAACACCTCCACCTGCGCGCACGCACACGCATAAAAGCATGCACACGTACTGTATAAACGACACACACAACACACACACACACACACACACGAGACGTCACCTGCGTCCGTTTGTCCACCCGCACGGGCGCGTCCGCGTCCCGGTCGATGAGCACTAACACGCTGCGGAGGCGGTTCGGAAGCTCCTCCTACACGCGCAACCGAGCTGTCAATCGAGTCACGTCGCGCGAGCCGCCGCGTCCGGTCTCACCTGCACGGCCTCGAGAGCGGCGAGGAGGGCGGGCGCGGGCGCGGCCCGCCGGGCGTCCACCAGCGCCGTCACGGCGGGAGCGTCGGCCGCACTAGGGGACAGGACGCGACGTCACCGCAACGGGAAGTGACATCATCGCGGGGCGAAAGCGAGGTACCTGAGCGTGGAGGCGTAGTAGAGCATCAGGCGGAGAAGCTCGCCACGCCGGCATTCGGGCCTGGACCACACGGCGCCGTTTCCGGCGTCCACCGTCAGAAGAGCGCGTCCGCTTCGATCTCGACTTCCTGCGGGAAGGAAAACGCGTGCCGCAAGGAGGAGCTCAAAACAAGTCGCGTTGGTGACGCTCTGTCTTAACTTGTTTGCCATCAGAGAAGTGCTGACCCCTGACCCTTTCTTTGAAAGGTCCCAAAATGTGAAAATCCGATGTCACCAGATCGGCTGAGTTTGGATGATGGCTTCACGGTTGTCCGGCAATCCAAAGGAGTCCGTAGTAGTGTCAATGAAATGACGCGTGTCGAGTCGCGGAGACGCCGCCCGTCGTGACCCCATTTTGTTAGCGTTTGCGCATCGAAGCCATTTAAAGAGCAACCGCGGCCTCCCTCTATCCTAACCACCTGCTAGGAATTACAGTTCATTCTAACTCGCGGTGGTCGGCTATATTCAATTAGCTGACGATGTTTACTTTACTAGACACTCGCGGTTGCGTAACTTAAGCCAGTTTTGCTTTTGTAGTCGTGCTTTTTTGTGCTTTTTTTTTTGTTTTGGGAAGTGTGAGATGATCTCAAATTTTGGACATGTCGAAAGTCTTCGGGAACAGAAAAGTGGAAAAATAATCAAGGCAAAATCCTGCAACATAGTGAATAATCCAGGCTATAACGTCGATAAAAAATAACCGCGATGCAGTGAAGACGCAAAAAGTGAGCCCGCGATAAGGTGAGGCACATTTGAACTGATTCATCAATTCATCCAAAAATGATCAGGAGATTCATCGATTCATAAAAGAATCATTCGTTACAGTCATACTTAATGTGCCATTTAATAAAAAAACACAAAGAGTTTTGTCGGTGTTTTTGGGTGGGTCTTGAATGGATTAATAGCGTTTTGGGAAATGAAAGAGCGGGCGACCGGTCAGTACATCTGCCTCGCGGTTCTGAGGTTGCGGGTTCAAATCCCATGTTCTCCCCCGTGCCTGCGTGGCTTTTCTCCGGGTACTCCGCTTTCCTGCCACGTCCCAGAAACATGCGCAAATTGTTTGTTTGTTTGTTTCTATGTGCCCTGCGATTGGCCGGCGACCGGTTCGGGGAATACCCCGCCTCTCGCTCGAAGATAGCCGCGATAGGCTCCGGCACGCCCGCGACCCGCGCGAGGAGAAGCGCTACAGAAAATGGGATGGGAAACAAAACCAACTAAACTTGGAAGTCGAGGCACCGCCGTAACTGTGAATGTGTGCGTGTGCGCGCTTACCAGGCAAAGCGATGACTCCAGAGCGCAGCAGCATCCTGCTGAAGCCGGACTGGAACGAAGCCAGGCTTTGGTAGGACTCCCCGTGTTGCCATTTCCTTTCACAATAAGAGTCTTTGGTGCGCGCGGCGATTGAAACGGGTGCCAAACCGTCTTCAAAATAAGAGTCCTCAGCAAGACTGTGCATTTGTTGTATTTGTTCTGGAAGCTTTTCACAGTAGGAGCCCTCAGTGTGAATTTTTGTTTGAACCGTTTCAGAATGAAAGTCCTCATTGTGTATATTTTGGACCGGAAGCTTTTCAGAACAAAAGTCTTCAGCATGTATTTGTTCTGGGAGCTTTTCAGAATAAAAGTCCTCATTGTGAATGTTTTGTTGTGGAAGATTTTCAGAGTAAGAGTCCTCATTGTGAGTTTGTTCAGGAAGCTTTTCAGAATAAGAGCCTTCAGTCTGAATTTGTTCTGGGAGCTTTTCAGAATAAAAGTCTTCAGTGTGTATGTTTTGTTGTGGAAGCATTTCAGAATAAGAGTCCTCAGTGGGAATTTGTTCTGGAAGCTTTTCAGAATAAGAGCCTTCAGTCTGAATTTGTTCAGGGAGCTTTTCAGAATAAAAGTCTTCAGTGTGTATGTTTTGTTGTGGAAGCTTTTCAGAATAAGAGTCCTCAGTGGGAATTTGTTCTGGAAGCTTTTCAGAATAAGAGCCTTCAGTCTGAATTTGTTCAGGGAGCGTTTCAGAATAAAAGTCTTCAGTGTGTATGTTTTGTTGTGGAAGCTTTTCAGAATAAGAGTCCTCAATGTGTATGTTTTTTTGTGGAAGATTTTCAGAGTAAGAGTCCTCATTGTGAGTTTGTTCAGGAAGCTTTTCAGAATAAGAGCCTTCAGTCTGAATTTGTTCTGGGAACTTTTCAGAATAAAAGTCTTCAGTGTGTATGTTTTGTTGTGGAAGCTTTTCAGAATAAGAGTCCTCAATGTGTATGTTTTTTTGTGGAAGATTTTCAGAGTAAGAGTCCTCATTGTGAGTTTGTTCAGGAAGCTTTTCAGAATAAGAGCCTTCAGTCTGAATTTGTTCTGAGAGCTTTTCAGAATAAAAGTCTTCAGTGTGTATGTTTTGTTGTGGAAGCATTTCAGAATAAGAGTCCTCAGTGGGAATTTGTTCTGGAAGCTTTTCAGAATAAGAGCCTTCAGTCTGAATTTGTTCTGGGAGCTTTTCAGAATAAAAGTCTTCAGTGTGTATGTTTTGTTGTGGAAGCTTTTCAGAATAAGAGTCCCCAGTGTGAATGTTTTGCGGAAGCGTTTGCGAACCAAAGTCTTGAGCGTCTGTGTTGCGTCTCCGCCACTTTTCAGGACACGGGTCTCGAGCGTGTGTCGTCTTTTCAAAATAAGAGTCCTTCTCTTCTTGCCCTTCCGGTCCTCCTTTCGCTTGCTTTTTCCCTCCGTCTCCACCCCGTCCGCTTCCCGTTCGGATCGTCGGCCGGACTTCCCGCCGGGGCGCCGCTTCCGCCGCTCCTGGTTTTCCGGCAGCTTCCGTCCGGTCCCGTCGTTCCTCTCGTTCCCGCTCTCCGCCCGTCGCCGTCTCGTCCTTCTCCCAGCGTAGCACTAAAGGTGCGATAAGGTGCGTTGATGAATCGACAACTAATCGATGATCAAATCTATCGACAACTATTTTGATAATCCATTAATCGATTGGAGCCACCGTTAAACTTCAAATTGTGCAAATCTTCGGAATTTCAGCCTCTCGAGATGAAATATTCCTCCACGAAAGCAGACAACCCAAATGCAACGCCAATTCCAAAGAAGTTAAACATAAATAAAAATGATTTGCAAATCATGTGCAAACTATATTTCATTGGATGCACGACAAAGACGAGATATTTCATGTTCAAACTGATCAACTTGATTGTTTTGAGCAAATAATCATGAACTCAGAATTTGATGGCTGCAACACGTTCCCAAAAAGATGGGACAGGTGGCAAAAAAGACGGAGAAAGTTGAGGAATGCTCATCAAGCACCTGTTTGGAACATCCCACAGGTGAACAGGGTACAGGTGGGTGCCATGATTGGGTAGAAAAGGAGCTTCCCTCAATTGCTCAGTCATTCACAACGAGTGCGTGAGAAAATAGTCTAACAGTTTAAGGACAATGTTCCTCAACGTACAATTGCAAGGAATTGAGGGATTTCATCATCTACGGTCCGGAATATCATCAAAAGGTTCAGAGAATCTGGACAAATCACTGCATGGAAGCGGCAAGGCCGAAAACCCACATTGAACGCCCGTGACCTTCGATCTCTCAGGCGGCACTGCATCAAAAACCGACATCAATGAGTAAAGAATATCAGGAACACTTCAGAAAACCAATGTCAGTAAATCCAGTTGGGCGTTACATCCGGAAGTGCAACTTCAAACTCTACTATGCAAAGCCAAAGCCATTTATCAACAACACCCAGAAACGCCGCCGGCTTCTCTGGGCCCGAGCTCCTCTAAGATGGACCGATGCAAAGTGGAAAAGTGTTCTGTGGTCCGACGAGTCCACATTTCAAATTGTTTTTGGATATTGTGGTCGTCGTGTCCTCCGGGCCAAAGAGGAAAAGAGTCATCCGGACTGCTATGGACGCAAAGTTCAAAAGCCAGCATCTGTGATGGTATGGGGCTGTGATAGTGCCAATGGCACCGGTAACTTACACATCTGTGAAGGCACCATTCATGCTGAAAGGTACATACAGGTTTTGGAGAAACCTATGCTGCCATCCAAGCAACGTCTTTTTCATGGACGTCCCTGCTTATTTCACCAAGACCACATTCTGCATGTGTTACAACAGCGTGGCTTCGTAGTAAAAGAGTGCGGGTACTCGACTGGGCTGCCTGCAGTCCAGACCTGTCTCCCATTGAAAACGTGTGGCGCATTATGAAGCGTAAAATACCACAACGGAGACCCCGGACTGTTGAACAGCTGAAGCTGTACATCGAGCAAGAATGGGAAAGAATTCCACCTACAAAGCTTCAACAATTCGTGTCCTCGGTTCCCAAACGTTGATTGAACGTTGATAAAAGAAAAGGTGAAGTAACACAGCGGTAAACATGAGCCTGTCCCAGCTTTTTGGGAACGTGTTGCAGCCATCGAATTCTGAGTTCATGATTATTTGCTCAAAACAATCAAGTTGATCAGTTTGAACATGAAATATCTTGTCTCTGTCGTGCATTCAATGAAATATAAGTTGAACATGATTTGCAAATCATTGTATTGTGTTTTTTTTGTTTTTTGTTTAACACAACGTCCCAACTTCCTTGGAATTGGGGCTGAAAGACATTTGCAAACGTCTGCTTTTACGTTGGAAAACAATCAACATTTGTACCGATTTTCCCATGGACGTTACGGACCAAAACCAGAATAACTGACTCATCGTCAATTTACGTTGCTGCATTTTCCGCACTGTCAATTTGAAATCATGCTTTTAAATGAAAGGGATGGAAGTCAATCTTTTCTTTTTATCCAATTTATCGATTCATCCCCCAAAATGATTAACAAACTAATCGTTAGTTTTCACCCGAGATGGATCTTAAATTTTTCTTTATCAGATTCATCGGTTAATCAAAAAAATCATTGACAGATTTATCGATTATGAAAATAATCTTCAGTTTCTGCCTGAGATGGAAATGTAAACGTTTTTTTTTTTTTTTTATCCGATTGATTGCTTAAATGAAAAAATAAGACGGATTCATTGATTATTAAACAATCGCTAGCTGCTATCTGAGATGGAAATTTAGAAATATTTGATACAATTCATTGTTGATGAAAACAACAAAGTTTTAGATGATTAAACTCAGCGTGAGTTGCCGTCGTCGATGTTTTTTTGGATCCAATTCATTGATTCATCCCAAAAATAAGAGCGTTGAATGGATTGTCCAACGAATCGTGAGTCAGCGCCCCGGATGGAAATGAAAAGCGTTCGATCCGATTGATTGACGAACTGAAGGAAAAGTAAGTTGGCCAACTTAATGTCTGATTGAAGCGATGGCGAGTCGCAGCCCTGCGGAGCACGAACGCTCCCCCGGTGCGGCGACTCCTACCGTCCTCGTCTGCGTCCTCTCCTCCCCGCCTCCGCTGCTCCGAGGCCTTCGTCCACTGCCGCCTCTCGGTTTGCGCGTTTGGGGCCGCCGGGTCACGCGATCGGCGGCCGGAGGGGACCCGATCGCTCGGCGTGTGCGTGCGATGACCCGTACCGTCGCGCGCGACGGCCTGGGTCAAGGATCCTTCCTGCGGGGAAAATCTGGGCAGCCTCATCTCCGTCACAGCCACGTACCCGCCCTCCGACTCCTCGCTCTCGCCGCGGGCCGCCCGTCGGTCCGCTTCCGGCCCGGCGTCGCCGCCGGCGTCCTCGGGGGAGGTGACCCGGAAGACGTCGCGTTGCGCAGAGAGGAGGCGGCGTCGCGGTCCGGAAACTCCTGGCCGCTCCACGTTCACGGAGTCCAGCCAGGCCATGCCCGAGACTCCTAGCGCAGACGCTTCCCGTCAGGCCGCATGACGGGCGGCGGGCGCGAGCGCCCCGGGAAGGACAGAGCGGCAAGTAGAAGTCGAAGGACGACCTTCTCACGCGGGTCGGCCCGGCTCGGCCGACGCGCGGCCCAAATGGTCACGCTGAGCAGAGAGAGGGCAGACATTAGCACCGCATCAGCGCCACTTGGCAGATACAACGCCAATCGTATCGAATGAAGTAGAATGAGGTGAAGAAATGCTGGAGGAAGAGGGAAGCGTAGAATGGGTCCTAATACGGGCATTTGGTCAAAATGGTGACATTTTGGGAATGCAAAATGTTTTGGGGAGTTGGAATGCTTTGAATCTGTCGAGAAATGTTGAAGGAGGAGGGAATAGTGTAGAATGTGTCCTAACATGGGACATTTGTGGGTAAAAATGTTTTGGGTTTTTTTGGCGCGTGGGAATTTTTGGAATGTTGAAAATATTTTGGAATTGCAACGCTTTGAATCTGTCGAGAAATGTTGAAGGAGGACCGTACATGTTGTAGTATTCATATTGAATGTGTGCCTTTAAGCTTTAGCGGAGGTTGAACCGGAGCCAGATTGCGCAACAATGTGAGTGCGCACTCCCAATTGGTCTTGGTATTGTTGGAATATTTTACAATGCAGCCCGATGGGGGCCACAAGCCAGTGCAAACTGTAGGCCGGATCAATGCTGAGGCTTGGGTCAGGAAGGGCATCCGGCTTCAAACTTTGCCAAACAAATAGGAGCGTTCATCCAAAGAATTCCGTACCGGATCGGTCGGGGTCCGGGTTATCCTGCAGGGCGCCGGTGGAAATTCAGCTACTGTGGGTCGAAGACGAAGCAGAGGTGGAAAGCGGGTTCTTGGGGAGAAAGACAAGAGGAAAGCACAGAGCCTAGAACTGAATGTGGGGACTTTGAATGTTGGGACAATGACAGGAAAATCTCGGGACTTGGTTGACATGATGATTAGGAGAAAGGTTGATGAAGTGGGTGTCCAGGAGAGCAGGTGGAAAGGCAGCGAAGCTCGAAGTTTAGGGGCGGGGTTGAAATGATTTGAGCACGGTGTAGATGGGAAGAGAAATGGACTAGGGGTTATTTGAAAAGAAGAGTTGGCTCAGAATGTCTTGGAGGTGAAAAGAGTATCAGATCGAGTGATGAGGCTGAAACTTGAACTTGAACTTGAGGGTGTTATGTGTCATGTGATTAGCGGCTGTGCCCCACAGGTCGGATGTGACCTAGAGGTGAAAGAGAAATTCTGGAAGGAGCGAGACGAAGTAGTTCGGAGCATCCCAGACAGAGAGAGAGTCGTGATTGGTGCAGATTGTGAGGGACATGTTGGTGAAGGAAACAGGGGTGATAAAGTAGTAGAAGATGGGTAAGTACGGCATCCAGGAAAGGAACTTGGAGGGACAGATGGTGGTAGACTTTGCAACAAGGAAGGAAATGGCTATCGTGAACAGTTTTTCCCAGAAGATGCAGGAACATAGGGTGACCTACAAGAGCGGAGGTAGAAGCACGCAGGTGGAGAACAACATCTCCGCGCAACGGAAACGGGACCAAGTGCAAAAGTGCTGCTGGTTGGGCGCAAAACAGCAAGCACCCACTGGTCGTATCATCGCACCAATCCGGTGGCAAGGATCCAAAAGTGCCGATATTTTGCACACTCGTTCGCGGCAATCTATAAATATCTGGAAATAAGTGATTATTTTGCTATCAAAAACCCTTTCTCAGTCTTGTAGTTTGTAGTTTGGGGTATCACATAAGCAAAAAAACATTTGGGTCCTCTGCTTGACATGTTTCTTTTCACAAAAAGTTCAGTTTCACCGCTTTTGGGTCAGAAAGCGGTGTTTTGGGTGTTCTACAAATGACGACTACTGAAAAACAGAAAAGAACTAGAAACAAACTTTTTTTCTCTGGTGAAAGAGATTGTACTTTTCTTTTTTGTTTTGGTATGTTCGGTGCTCCCTGTATATTGTGACAGAAGCCAATGTTCTGTGGGTCTTGCAAGATCAGGCAAAATGCTGCCAAACGGCTGGCAGTCAAGTAGTTCATTAACCAAATTCAGGAAAAACGGCAAAATGAATCCCAAAAATAGAAAATAGAACTCTTGACGTAAATGCTCTGTGGGCTGGATTACGGAGCGGAGCGGATCGTATGTGGCCTGCGGGCCATATTTTCCCTGGCCCTCCCCTAGCATGTGCTGGTTACAAAAATAAGACCCCCCCCCAAATAATGACGACGACCGGCAGAAGTGTTGAAGAAGGAAGGCTTGTTCGGGTGCGAACTGATCCATGGAGCCGTTGTTCAGGTTCTGCCGGTTTGGATGAATGGTCGCAGGCAGCAGCTCGAAATAACCTGTTCTCTCGCCCGCTTCGTGTTCTCCTTCTTACCTTGACACTTGTCGTCATGGTGACGTGACTGTCAAAATGAAAACATCCCGGAGCAGACCGTCAGTCTTGCAGTCAGAACACAAACGCACGAAGATTTCGAACGCCAAAGACGTCAAAAGCCACGCCTACGAGCGGAGTGCCCATTACGAAATCGCTCCGTGGTTTATTTCCTAACCCTGCAAAAGCAAACAACTGCACTAATCCCTCGCGATATCGCCGTTCACTTCTTGCGGATTCAGTGCGTCACAGATGTGTTTTGCAGGTCTGTGTTGTGCACTTACTCACCGACACATCTCTGATACGCTTAACTTGATTGGCTGTACGATTTTAATGTGGCAGCAATGACTCACACGAGGTCAACTGAAGATGACCGGAAAGTCACGATTTAAAACACGAGCTACATTCAGAGTTTTATTGAATACATTTACGAATACAAAGCTTAGCCTGACCCATCGCTAATGCACACACTCGTAACAACATCGACGAGATCACATGCAAGTAAAAGGCAATGTTTAGCTTGATTTCCTACAACTACAATACTGTAATTAACTCACTGAGTGCCACTGACGAATATACTCGTCAAATAGAATCAACGCATTCCCTACCATTGAGGCGTATACTCGTCAATTATGTTTTTTCACGGGGTAATTTGCAAGCTGGGATGCAGGGGGGGATTATGGTGTGGCAGGGCTCGAGACTGCAACCAATCCCGGTTGCATATGCCACCATTTTGTTCAGCAAATTTAATCTTGTCGCATTGTGATTGCATGTTTTAACACAGAACATTATCCTTATTAATGCTGCTACATTTGCCGTTTCCCTGAATGACGTCACGTCTGATCGTCTCCAAATTACAAGTGTGGGTGTGGGCATATGCGTGCGTGCGCTGGGAGGGGCTATTTGCTAACTGCAAAGATTGCCTGCTTAATTTGTCGATCGTTTTCATTTCCCTCCTTATTACAAACAGTCATGTGTAAAGCTTTTAATAACTTTGTGATGAAGCTAGCCAAGCTAACAACGCTAAGCCCCGTTTCGAGCATATGCAGATACTGTACGTGCAAAGTTAAAAAGGCCTTTTGTCGACCACCCCGAGGGAACCGAAGGTGAAACATCGTCAACGAACGAGTCCAGTCGCCTTCCTGCAACCTTTGCGGATTACCTTGACGACCTGACAATCTACACAGACGAGTCTACCCGGTCCTCCGCAGAAGAACCTGCTCAATACCAGACAGACTTCAAGTCTTCCACTTCAAGTCCAAAAAAGGAATAAAAGAAGAAATGATTTCCATGCACTGCAGTTGCAGTATACTGGAGTACACAGAGCCATGAGAACACGCTCATCTTTCGATTTTGCGGCACCGTGCGGCGTCACGCGACCCTCCTCCGAGTGTTTGTCAAGAGTCCAACGTTGCTTATTATGAAACTGCAGTTGAAGCGAATCCCACGTTGATTTGAATACGACCCATTTTGTTGGCGACAAACGCACGGCAACTTGATGCTCAAGGCTCAATGCCAAATTCTTTATGAGACTGACGCTGACGTCGCACGCGGCTCCGAGACCGTTTCCGGCCGCCAACTTCGAAGCGAACGGCGCGCGTCATATACGCCACGGCTCCCGTGGACCGGAAATGGTTACGCCCGCCGATCTGTCTCGTCCCAATAGGACGCTGCGTGTTGGACCTAAAGTAGAAACTTTTGTAAGGACACGTTACCTGGAAATCGAAAGCAGGGTACGCTACGTGTGGCTTCCGTTGGCGTTGACAATCACGGTCGATCGACTCGCGGCAATTCGTTACGCTCGCGGCCACGTGGCTGACCCGCGCGCTCTGGAACGGCGGAAGACTTCAAAGTAAACCGTCAGTCAACCGAATTTGCCTTTTCCATGAAAACCAAGACAAATGCATGAAAGAGTTCCTTTTCCAAACGCTCCTCCTTTGAAATCTTTGCAGCGGTTATGCTGTTATGAATATGAGATATGAATGAATATATCTATGAATTTGTGAAAGTGTGTGAACAAATGCACGTCTTGAGCATTTTGATCAACACGAAGACAAGACACAATTTGGACTCGTGTACAGAAGTTGCATTGCTTCCAGCTGAGTTGGGTTTCTATAAATACAAGCGAGTGGAGTTGAGACGCGTCCAAATGTCCGCCACGTGTCGACATCGACAAGTGGGTCGGCCGGCTTGGCCCTCGTCGTCTTTAGCTTTCGCAGAAGGTGTCGGCTTTCAGGGCCCGTTCCACTTTTGTTCCGGGTTCCGCGGCGTGACCTTTGGCCTTCCCGGAGTGCGGGAAACGGGAGACACGTCCGCAAACTTTTCAAGTGGACGCAGGTGAAGCCGGAGCCTCCTTTCTTCTTCGTCCCAAATAACTAGCGGCCAATCCTCTCATCTCCATCGACGTGGACTACACCAGGTGGGGTCCGAGTACTCGCCAAGACAACCGGCGACATGTCAGTACAGGAGTAAAGTCAGCAGAGGCTGCCCAATTGGTCGATTGTGTTGCTCCTTTTTTTTTTTGAAAGTGCCCTTTGAGGGCGAAAACTAAACGACTTGCTACAACTTGGTGGAAACCCTGCACCCTTGTCGCCCCGCCCCAACACATCGACCAACGGTCTCGGCGCACACGCACGCACGCGCGCGCACGATATACATGTGACAAAGCTAGAAGGAGCTAGTGACTCCAATGCGTGTGCGTGATCGTACCGTAGCGCACGCAGCGTGTCCTTGCTTGTTGTGCGTTCCACTTTGTAGTTGTGTCTTCCGTTCAGGAATTTGGGAAATGTCGAATTTCTGTGACGGTGTTAAGGAGTTGCGCGTCACCTTTAGGGATGATAATTGAACACCGATTCGCCGGGTGCTTTGATAAGAAATGAATCCAATCCATTGAATCGAATCTTTATCAACGCCACAGTAGTAAAGATTCGGTTCCTCATTTGAATCCCTGGGAACCGGTTTCGCCGGTTCGTCGCGCCGCTCAGTCAGAGCGGCGCTCTGTTTTTTTGTTGTTCCCCCCCCCCCCCCCCCCCCCCCATATACGATAACCTATGTGGAATAGATAAAAGCACTGATAAAGAATCCAATCGATAATGAATCATTTCTTCTGAATGATCAACGCTAATGGCATCGGCCTTCTCGTGCGTACTTCTGCTGTATGTGCACATGCCCAGCGCGCGCCCGCCGCGGCTGCCGGTCATTGGGCGACATGAGCCGGCAGACCATTTGCTCGTGTGCGCTTCATGCGGGCGGCAGGGAAGGCATTTGCTCCAAATGCTAATAAATATGATACATAATGCAGCAGTGTGTTCATTTTAGAATATGAATATGCATACTAACGGTATCTGCGCTACTTGAGCCGAACACTTTGGAGACATAAAGACATCGAAACACATTTGGCAACACTATTTGAGGCCTTTTGTGTACGTAGGAAACATCTTTCGAGTTCAGCTCATGCAAAATGGAAGCAAAAGGTTTGCCATTTTTGTTCGTTATAGCGAGACGGCTAACGCTGCGGCGAGAGGAAGGAGAAGTTCCGGCGTGTTTTGGAGTTAGCATGAAGCTCGTGTGTCAACAGTGAATATTCTGCTGACTCGGAGTTCCGCGAGATTAGCCGCCCGCGCCCGTCGTCACGCGACCCAAACGTCCCGGTCAACGCGCCGGTTACATCCCGTTCGGACTATTGCAATCCCCTCTTCTTTGGTCCCACCCATAAACTGCAACTGGTCCAGAACGCTGCCGCCCCCGTCATCGGCAGAACGCGGTCCACCAATCGCACGCCTTCAAATCTCTCCTCTCCCTCCAAACCGACAACAAATACATCTGCAATTTACTGCGCGGTGTTTTCTCAAGTTACAAGTGAGCTGAAATATCCCAAATACAAATACAAGTGCCGCAATACACGAAAGCGGTGGTTTTTGTTGGTCGAAATGTAGCTTTGGTTAGTTTGAAGTCGTGATGACTCGCCGAGTTCCACTGGCGATTGTTGTGTCAGCTTCAGGACCTGCCTGGCCGCGCGTCCTCTCTGAACTTTCTTTTTGGGGTCGCACGGTGCCAACACCAACGTATAAGTGGACCGCGAGGACTCCAGAAGAAAGCTTTAGTTTGCCGAGATGTTCCCACCTTCGCCGTATTGTCTGGATGTTTACAATCTGCGGCGCACATTTCGCCGCCAGCCCCGGTGTCGCCGGCGGATTTGAGATAAGGTACGTAACGTGACGTCGCGTTCGATGTTTCGGACCCCTGGGGTAACGCTATTTTGCTATCGTCGCGACCACTAAAGTAGCTTAACTACTGAAAATCGAGTTGATGTTGGAATAGTGACGCTACGAACTAGTACTTTCGCTAGTATCCAGCACTGCTGCGTTTGGTTGTAAACATAACGAGAGCGCTCGCGCTTGCTTTAGGAGATGAAAACCATAAAACCGATTCCTAGCCTCGCCGTAAAACCGATTCCTAGCCATATCCGGCCCGCAGCCCTACAACCGATGTATCTAAAGATTCCTGGCGGATTTGGGATCGCCGGTCTCGTCTGCTACCGATACAATCGCATCTCTCGCCTTAGATTCGTTTCCGCCCTTAATTGATTGGAAAACGATTTCACAGCCGACACAATCATTTGTTGGTTTCCGTTTTCCCCTTTGACCCCTCGCGGCAGGCTTCAGACCACGTGACCTTTCGCCTTGAACTACGGCTCCCTTCCAGACGGCCTGCTCTGATTCCTGTGAGTTCAAAGGTCACGAGAGTCAGGGAGCAGCTCACTCCCACCGGCGACGTGACAAGCGGTCACCATCTTTGTTCCGACCGCACTCAGCATTTTGAAAGACCGCCATTTTGGGCAAATCGTGACACGTTTGCGATCGCATCCGCCAGCGTTTCCCCACGTCGACGTTTATTGGCGACGGGCCACCGCAATTGCATTTCGGCCGCCATTTTGGCTTCCGTGCGCTCCTTTTGTGCTCCGTACCGCCGATTTCCTTTCCGATACGAAGCTGAGAACGCGGAACCTCAACATTGTTGACGCATTCAAATATCGACGCATATCGATATTTCATTTCTTCGGGACCTTCCCGGTTGAGGATTTCGCCGCCAAAAGACAATTTGTCGTAACCTGACGCCTTCTTATACACTTTGAAAGTTATTTGTGAAACAAAGAAGGACGGATACGCAACGTCCAAGGCTCGTGTCCAGCATGAATATAAGACCGTTTGCACAAACCAGTGACCTCTTGGCCTTCCCTTTGACATCGCCCCCTCCACGTACACACACGCGCACAGGCACGGACACGCAGCCACCTGCCCGAACTCCGCCCCCTCCGGCCGGCATTCTTTACACACCCCGCTGAGCGCGCTCAGTCGTAACGTGCGTGCGCGCGAGCTGCAAATTCTTTTCCGCATCACGTCGACAGTCACGAGATGACGCGGACGCGCTCGTTTCGCGAGGTCCGGCGTTGCGATGTTTGGAAAAGGAAGGGTCGACATTCCGACAATTCCGAGTGAAAGGACAACTCGGACGACACGGCGGCAGCGCGCGGAAAACGGGAGCCGACTCGCTTCGTCACGTGTGAGCGCGACAGGTAAAGGTTAGCGCGCTCGTGAAGCCAACCCCGACAAAGAGCACTTACCCTTGAGCGGGGACTCATCCTCCAAAAGTATCCGAACACGGGGCAGCAAATATCCGTCTGCTGTCTGGCACAGCTCGAGCCCTCCTCTTCTTCTTCTTCTTCTTCTTCTCTCTCTCTCTCTCTCTCTCTCTCTCACACTCAGACGCAGACAGACAGACAGACAGACACACCCGCCCTCGCGCACCAGCAGTGTGACATTGTTCAGCGAGCAGCTCAGACTTTTAAATAGTTCAAATAAACCTGACGTGATCAGACATGCAAACACCGAAGGCAAAAAAAAAAAACAACACTGTGGGTCTGGGGGGGGGAGAATATTCGCCATTTGGACATAAATGAAGCAATCTGTTAGACTCAAGAGGCAAAATAAACATTTTCTTCACGCAGAAAAACATTTCCACCGCTCAAGTACACGTTGATGTACAAATGTACTTCGCCTCATTTCTTCGCATTTCCGTTTCGGCCTCCAACTTGAGCCGGGCCCATCTCCACCTGCACTTGATGCCTGCTGCAAGCTGTGCCGCATCAATAGCATCCTCCTCTTTGAGCGCTCTCATTCGGGAACAGAATTGACCAAAATCATTGTCTCAATCATTACCAACTTCAAGGCTAATCCCAAATGCATCCTCCAGGAAAATATTAAGTCCAATATTTTTCCATTTCTATCGGCCATTGCTCATCCCAAACATCGCTCCGTCGCTTCATACATTTAACCTTTAACCTCCGTAAACTAATTCGATAAATGTAGGCGCGTTTCCTAATAAATACAAGATGTACTAGCCGATCAACTCTCGTCGCCGGATGTTACGTGCGCTCGTCGGTTCCGCCGGGCCCGCGACCCGCGGCACCTCAACGCGAAAATACAAAAGACCGGCGCAACAACAAATAGCACGTTGGCTGATCCGATGAGCGAAATGTTGCTTCAACGGGAGAGTAGCAATAGAGGATGTCCGCTCCAGAGGTGGGCAGAGGAGCCAAACCTTGTCCTCGAGTAAGACTACTGTTACGTGACAATAATGGGACTCGAGTCAAAGTCCAAAGTAGCCCTCCGAAAAATGAAAAGTACACCGTGAAATTATTATTCAAGTACTGAGGAAATAGTGACTAACTTCAAATTCTTTTTAACCACAGCATGAACGTCAGTTTGAAAACAATTACAATCAACTGTGAATGTGCAAATTCTTATGATGGTGTGTGTATGTCCCTGGTCCATGTTCCCGATCTAAATGGAGTCCACGGTCCAAAAGCTCGACGTTGATCCACGTTGCCATGTTCATCATCAGCTTTCAGAAGCTTGAGAAGTTGAGAGCGTCTGTTGCGCGCGAGCTCTAAATTCTGCGTGTAATCTTTGACATACGAATCAAGAAGCAGGATCCGTGCCGACCTGTGCTAACCAGGGCTAAGGCGTGCTAGCGTGGCGATGACCCAGATTGCCTGACCACAGCTATGCTGGGAACACTTGCTGTGCCAACGGAGTTGCGTCTATAGAAGGTGCTGCTAGAAATCGACTGTTGCCCCCGTTTGACTTTTTCCCCCCCACCTTTATTTAACCAGGAAATATCAGATTGAGATGAAGAACCTCTTTATTATTCTCAATTTAGAGAGACAAAAAACACAACCTGAGCCAAGACTTTTGTCTTGCGGCAAGAGGAGAAGCAGTCGCTCTCTCAACGAACATTTGCCTCCCCTCTGCCCTTTTTATGAAGCTTGAGTAGGTGGTATCACATTTGATGAGCTTTTCAGGATGTGGTCTCTGAATGGAAGTTTCCCCAAACTGCTCGTTTCCAGTGAACACAAGGGGGCTATCATCTTAATGCAGATACCATTTTTTCCATCAGGAACAGAAAGCAACGCCTTTTTCTCAATTGATGGAACCTCTCGACGCGCTGGAGCTCCTCTACCCTCAGCAGTTTGGATTTGGATCAGGCTAATCCACTGGAATAGCAAATTGCTGCTTTGTGGAAAATGTCCCCAAAAAAATCCCCGGACGGGGGCAATGGGGCAGGGGCTATTATCCTGGACCTAAAAAAGGAATTTTGAGCTAGTCAACCATAACTTACTTAAATAAGTAAGTTAAAATAACATGTTGGTTTGCATCATTTCTTCAGGCCCAGTTGAGCGTGTTAAATTTGCTTGAGATAAATCTCCACCTCTATCAATACCAATGGGCATCCCACAGGGCTCAATACTCAGACCTTTGCTGTTTAGTCTCTTTATAAGTGACTTGCCCTGAATCTGTGCCGGTGTACAGTTGCCAGCTGTGCGCAGATGATGCAGTTCTTTATGCACCAGCGCAGACTGCTGATTAACCTTTCAAAAACAGAATCAATGTGTTCCTCTCTTTAAGTTTTTGTTGAAATTTACAAAAGGAAAAATTAAAAAAGTGTAACAGAATTTAAATACCTTGACCCCCAACTTAAATTCGATAAACATGCAAAGAAAATCTCAGAAATTGTACAAAGTAACGAGCTGCTTTCAATGAATACCTACGCAGGCTGTCCTGCTGCACACATGCGCGCTGTGATTTTTTTCACATATCTCAAACTGCATGACCGTTTGGGCTCCGGCGGGCTCCCACAGCCACCAAGCACGTTTATTTGTTCCCTGTATAACCAAATTCATGTTTTCTTCAACAAACTTTTAAATGTATAAACAACTCAGCACCTGTGCCAACCAGTCGATTGACCGAGAGACAAAAGAGCGTCACTAGAAGCTCCTCAAACCAAATTTACCAAAATTGAAAAAAACGTTTGGACAATCAGCCTTTTCCTACTGGAGTTATCAGAAATCAAATCCACTTTAGAGCTAAAGATGTTCACCACCAGGACAAAAACCTGGTCAAAGAAAAAAAACCAAAAAAAAAACTTAGTATTTTTATTTGATGCATATTATATACTGTAATGCGATGGTCTTAATTGATGCATATTTGTATAAATGTATGTATAAATATGTTTTATTGATGTATATTTCAAATTGTACTGCATTGTTGTGCAACAGCCCGACCTGGGACTGGAGTTGAGAAATAGCACGAGCCACAAACTCTTCATCTGCAAGCTTGGAACTATGTCAGATTGTCCCTGTCAAATAAATACAAAAAATGCATTTCCTTGCCCTCAAGTGGACAAACTGTGGCAATTACTTGAGACAGCTTTTTTTACACTTACAAAACAACACAAGCTTGGTTTTATCAGCATTTAGAACAAGTTTCAGGTGAACTGCTGGAAAGCTACAAAAAGCTCTCTGTAAAGAGTCAACAGCCTGAACGAGAGTTGTTCCACAGTCGGAAATCACAAGCGTCGCCGGCATCAAAAGGCTAATTTGAATCAGACACATTGATATCACTGACAAAAACGAGAGGGGGCCCAATACAGAACCCTACGGAGTTACTGTGGTAGTGTTTTGCAGTGACAGGCGGAAGCGCAGCACAACTCATCACACAAGAATGTCATGAACGCTTTCCACCTCGCAGGGCAATTTACAGCGCACCAATCAGGGGCCTTACTCACACTCATTAGCGCACGGGTGTCAAACTCCTTTTTGTCTCGGGCCGCATTGGAGTTATGATTTCCCCTCAGAGGGCCGTTAGAACAGTGAAACCATAGAAATGTCTCATCACCAAATCATATCATTACCATGACACAAGAACGTTGAGGGATAACTACTTTTGAAATCAGAAGACAAGGATAATAGTTTGTTCAAGTATTGTTTACGTTTCTGTTGAAGAAGGGTTTGGTAACACAAAGATGCAATATCTCAACATTATTCTTTATTATTATGACAATTTGGAATTTGGGTACAGATTTTGGCAAAAATCACGGAAGTTGACGAGCACGATTTGCTTTCGCGGGCCACATAAAATAATGTGGCGGGCCGCATCTGGCCCCCGGGCCTTGAGTTTGAGCCTGTTGCGTGAGCGTCACTCGCGCGCGCACACACACGGAGCGTCAGCGTCATCACTTCCCTTTGACGAACTCTGCGGCGCAGACGTCGTCAGTCCACTTTTCCAAAACGCGAATATTTAGAACAGGCCTGTTTGTGCACATTTCTCAAATGGACAGATGAAACGTCAAAAGTGAAATATGGCAAATTCGAGTTGAATTCATTCATGAAATTGCAGTATTTATAGGGGAACATAAACCCAAGGTGTCAAATCTTTCTGTTGCATTTTAAATGTGCATATCTTTTTTTTATCAGCTACTGTTGACTGCAATCTGTAGAGTATTTATATAAAAAAAAAAATCTACATTTAAAATCTACTCAAATCATGGGGTCGCCATTTTTCGGGCTTTCACTGCCACGCGAGTTGGAATTCTCATACGTTCGCCAATTCCTGCGCGTGTTATTTACGGAGAAAAACATACATTTCGGGAATATTCAGGATATCGTGATGTACAAAAGCTACCGGAATAAACCTGATCTCCACGTTCTTAGCGAGTCGTGAGCTGATCTGGATTCGTTTCTGCACGAGTTCCATCGGGTCCGATGCTGACCAGCAGAGGGCGGCGTTGTCTGCTTGCCGTCTATGGCCAGGAGGTGACTTGCATTTTGAAGAGAAGAAGAGCACACTCAATGCGGAAACACCGATATCGTGAACATTACGAACAAAATGTGCGCTCTTTTTTAACGGGGAAATAACCCAATTAGGAAAAAAAAAACTTTTCAAGTGAAATGTGTAGCACCAGCGCATTTATTTTGGAGACAAACATAACATAACCCATTCTTGCTCGATGTACAGCTTCAGCTCTTCAACGGTCCGGGGTCTCCGTTGTCGTATTTATGCTTCATAATGCGCCACACGTTTTCAATGGGAGACAGGTGTGGACTGCAGGCAGGCCAGTCTAGTACCCGCACTCTTTTACTACAAAGCCACACTGTTGTAACACGTGCAGAATGTGGTTTGGCATTGTCTTGCCGAAATAAGCAGGGGCGTCCATGAAAAAGACATTGCTTGGATGGCAGCATATGTTTCTCCAAAACCTGTACGCCTCTCACCGTGGGCAACTCCAGAGTGGAAGAGAGTCCAACCCCTCTCCAGAGGACTGGTACCAGAGCCCGAGCCGTGCGTGGAGGCGAGTCCGACTATATCTAGTCGGAACTTCTCGACCTCACACACCAGCTCGGGCTCCTTCCCTGCCAGAGAGGTGACATTCCAAGTCCCTAGAGCCAGCTTCTGTAGCTGGGGATCGGATCGCCTTCGGCCACCGCCCAGCTCACACTGCACCCGACCCCTATGGCCCCTCCCACAGGTGGTGAGCCCTATACACCAAACAGCAGTTCAGAGTACCCACCCTTTTTGGAGTCCTTGGAGGGGGTGCTGGGGAGCGCTCCCGCTGGGGACTTCATCGTACTGCTGGGGGACCTCAATGCTCACGTGGGCAATGACCGTGAGACATGGAAGGGCGTGATTGGGAGGAACGGCCCCCCCGATCAGAACCCGAGTGGTGTCCTGTTATTGGACTTCTGTGCTCATCACGGATTGTCCATAATGAACACCATGTTCAAGCATAAGGCTGTCCACACGTGCACTGGACACCCTAGCTCGCAGTTCGATGATCGACTTTGTGGTCGTGTCATCGGACCTGCGGCCGCATGTCTTGGACACTCGGGCGAAGAGACGGGCGGATCCGAGTTGGCTCCGATGGTGGGGGAAGATGCCGGTCCGACCTGGCAGGCCCAAACGTATTGTGAGGGTCTGCTGGGAACGTCTGGCAGAAACCCGTCAGAAGGAGTTTCAACTCCCACCTCCGACAGAACTTTGCTCATGTTCCGGGGGAGGCGGGGGACATCGAGTCCGAGTGGCCCATGTTCCGCACCTCCATTGCTGAGGCGGCCGACCGGAGCTGTGGCCGTCAGGTGGTCGGCGCCTGTCGTGGCGGCGATCCCCGAACCCGTTGGTGGAAGCCGTCAAGCTGAAGGAGGAGTCCTATCGGGCTTTTTTGGCCTGTGGGACTCCTGAGGCAGTTGATGGGTTATGAATGAATTAAATTAATTCCAGCCTCCCCCAAATAAACATTTTGCTCTTTATTTTTGAGAAAAATAGCACTGTACAGTATATCATAATTTATGGTAAAAACATACTGTAATGACATAATTCAGTAGAATTAAAAAGAATTCCGCTGTTTGCCTCACATTTTCTTCTCCATTCAATGCACATGGTGCTGCTCATTCTAGTCTGTCATCGGGTTGGGCATCATTTGAATTGGAGCATTTCGATTCCGGTTCTCTTAGCGGGCCCGGTCAAAAAAGTTTACATGGTTGAAATAAAGGCTGGCCAAATCATGCGCATCCATTTTCTTAGCAGCCCGCAGCATCGACTAAAATGAACTTTGACTCGGGGTTCTTTATAACCAGTATCAATATCAAACCTATGCAGAGAACAAATTTCGTGTGCACGCATGCGCGTTCTTCTTCTTCTCCGATGAACTAAAAGGCAACGTGTCCACGTGGAACTAACCCAACCGACGTGATATGAATTATTAATTAAGGTTTCAGCCAAATGTTAAAACATAGCATCGTGAAAATAGTTATTTGGGACTGTTTGCAAATTTTAACTTGACTTCCCGTTTTAAGCTCGTAGCCTTTTATTTTGAAGGCTACGCACCAACTGCAACGCCACATTTTAGCACGGAAAGTCACGAAAGTCAACCGAGACAGCAAGAGGAAGCGTAACGAATGGAACCAATTGTTCTGAAACGTTGATTCCTTTCCCTACCCACTGATGAGACACAAGTTTCGCGTTTGTGATACTGTGAGACAACATTGATGTGAATTCTGTCCCAATTTCTTGTCATGTAAAGTTGCTAAGTGTAACCTCTGGTGAACTTTTAGCCCAATGTTAATCCTTTTTTTCCCCTCCTGTGTCACCAGGTCTGGTTAGAAGACTAAAATAAACGCTAAAAACCGTCAGTGCAAGTTAAGACACACTTTTGTTTGGCACAACTGTTGTCGGGCACAGCACGTCTTCCCGTGCGTTCTTCTTCGTTGTTTTTCGCCTTCTTCTTCGGGTGGCCGGACTGCAGGCATCGAAACTGGGAACCGAAATGATTTAATTCGAACGATTCCGGGAGAACCGGAACGTCAGTCCCGGTTCCAATCGGTTCTCGATTCTCGATGCCCCGCCCTAGTCTGCCACCTGGGGGCAGTATAAAGAGGAATTCATTTTGTCGTTTTTCGCGGAGGATAAAGAATACAGCATATGACTCGGTAGTTATTTCTTATTGACTCAACGTGTTGCTGCACCGTTGCGCGTTGACAGCCGACTTCCTGTTTGTTGACATTTGACTTCCTGTCACATGACACGCGAGCTGATGAATAGTTTTGAGTTACTGTCAAATAAAGAGTTTCTCGTAGTTCCAAACAATTTTTTAATGACAAAATGCAATTTTTCTTGTTGAGCAATGAGGGTCACCGGGGGGCGTGCGAAGAGGAGACGCTCTTCAGCCTGGCAACAAACACACACACAGCCATAAAAGATGTTTTCAGCGCAACTTCCTGTCATGTGACCACTGCTTTTCTTCTGACTTGACCTCTGACCTTCTGATCAATTCCTCTGTGGACACCGTCTTTCCGTCTCCATCGTCATCGCTTTGCTCCGATGCGTCCTCTTCCTCCTTTTTCTTCGTCTTTTTCTTCTTGTCTTCTTGGTGCTTCACTTTGTTTTTATTCTTCTTGCTTTTCTTCTTCTGTGGAATAAAATGAACAACAACGTGAAAAAGAAGAGTAAAAAGAGGAGGAGGAAGAAGACTTGAATGAGCATGCGCACCTTCCTGTCTTTTCTGTGTTTGTGTTGCTTCTTGGTCTTGTGTTTCCTGTCACGGGCCGGCAAGGCGGCGGCGGCGGCGCCCCCCGTGGCTGCGTCGGGTACAACGAGAGGATCCGTCAGCAAATGAGATGACGCGTGTGAAAGGGGAGGCGGGGCTTCAAGCAATGGACTCACCGGGAGCGAACCAGAGAGGAGGAAGCTTGGGACCGAACTCCAGAACTTCCTGGGACTCTGACAGCGCACAGGAAACCGGAGCTACGAGGAAAAAAAAATACAGGAAGTGCTTCACATTACTACAGGAAGTGCGTCACTCTGACCTCACGTGGCGCCAGCTTTATAAACATGAGCTTTTACGTGAGGTATTTGCTCAACTTGAAACAATAACAATTTATACACTGCACTCAGATATTTGGACTTCGTGTGTGGTGCCTGTCGTATTGTTCAGAAAAAAATAAGAAAACAAAAACCAATTCCAGCATTTTTCATAATTCTAAACGTTTTAATGCTGATACTACTTCTGTTATTTAAAAAGGTGAATTTCATGTACAGTTTACATAATTGTTTTATTCATGTAAATGTGTGGTTGTTTAAACTACAGTTTGTACACAAATGTTCAAATAAAACATTTGGCAATTGGCATTAAGTTTTTAGCATTGCAGACAAGTTTCATCATGTATGACCAGTATTGATCAGGTACGCTTTTTGTTAACAATTCATTCTTGTTTAGCCATGATTTCAAATGCAATGCTTTTTGAGTGAGGTTTTTATCGACATACACACACACACACACACACACACACACACACACATATATATACGTACAAATATAAAATGCATGGTTTGCTGTACCTCCCCAAAAAAGGGTGCAACCAAGTCATGTGTTGGTGAACAGTTGAACAAGTTGGTCGCACCAGTGCTACCAGTGCAAAAGTGAAGTGTTGAGCTCCGGCTGTCCAAGAACTGGTCATGTTTACATACAAAAGGAAGGTTACACGGGTCGTGGGGGCGGGCTGGCGATCATCCATTGTGCTGACATCCTCGTAACAGAATTGAGTGCCTAATTTTTACGCTGGCTGGGTCTGTTATCTATCGACCCCCCCCCCAAAGCCTCCGCTACATTCTTGTCAGAGTTCTGTGAGCTACTCACCTCCGTCTGGTCCATATCTTCATCAACAGCCACGTGGACTCCAGCAGCTCCAAGTTCCCTATCAAGTTCCTGTTGCTGCTGGAGTGCTTCAAAATCACACATGTCCAAGGTCCTACCCATGCAAAAGGTCACACCTTGGACCTGGTATGTTCCACGGGTCCACCACCACCTCATATGCAGTCCGTTTCCGACTATCACACCATTCTGTTCACCATTCCAGTCTCCCCGGCCAGATTCTGTCCCGAACGCTCCATCTAGTTCGGCACAGCGACCCTATCAAACCGGTCAGCAGCACGCTTGGTCTCAGACCGTCCTGAAACGTCACGGGATGGTCTGGTTGCTCGTGATAACGCAGCTCTGTCTCTCATTCTGGATGCTCTTGCCCCACTCAAAACCAGGTCCGTCTCCTTCATTTGCTCTGCTCCCTGGTACACCGCTGAACTCCGTGCCATGAAGGCCAGGGGTCGTCAACTGGAGAGGCTCCATAAAAAATTTAAAAAATAATTAGCCTCTCAAACCACCTGCTACCACGTTGCTCACTCCAAAGTAGCACTCTACCAGACCAAGACCCAATATTACTCCACCCTCATCGACTGTCAGGAAAATGCACTTAATAGGGTTAGGCTACCTTCAGATGCTGTTGATCTTGGCCCCATGTTCCTTACTTTCTTTCAAGCCACCAGCAGCTACTGGTTCCTGTCCCGCACCCACTTCACCCACGCCAGTCACAAGCCGACCAGCCCCTTCCACAGACTGTCGCCGCCTGCCCCGGTGCCTTCTCTTTTGTCAAAGCCTCCACTTGGCCCCCGGACCTCTTGTTAAGGACTGCCTGCCTAAAGGGTAAATGGACTGCACTTATATAGCGTTTTATCTACACTATCACAGTGCCCAAAGCCTCACATTCACCCATTTACACACCAGTGGGCGGCTGCTGCCAGGCCCGCTGGGGGCAAACTAGGGTTCAGTGTCTTGCCCAAGAACACAGCCGGGATTCGAACCGGAGACCCTTCGACCCGCTCTACCTACTGAGCCACAGCCGCCCACTCCGCCCGCCAACACTCTGTCCTCGGGCCCCTCCTGTTCACCATCTACATGCTCCTCCTCGGTCAGACTACTCAGCAGCATGGACTCAATCGCCACTCTTAAGCCGACAATACTCCGCCTTATCTCAGCACGACTGCATCCACTGAGCTGTTCTCTTCAATTCCTCTGTCTTCTGTAGAGATTGCCGTAAATGTTTGCTACTGGAGTTTCCTCTTTTCCCACACGACAACTTCCACTTCTTTATGCTCATTACCTTCGTACCACCTCTTACAAATGTCGCTATGCAGAGTTTGCCTTCTGCAAAGTTTGGTGCGCCTTCATTCACCTTGAAGTATTTCCAAACCGGTGAAGTTTTGGTAAGAAAAGAAGCCCAGTGCGCAGGTTTGTTGTTGTCTGAGCAGGAAGTGACACACATGATTCGCCATGGTGTCAGACCACAGGGGTAGCGCCAACTACTGGCGAGGAGGTATCGGTTGATGGTGTTGTCTGCCTGCACGAGTATTCCATACCTTGAAATAAGGTTGGTATCGGCCCGATATCGATATCTATTATTACTACACTGGGGGACAATTTGGAAAAAAAAAAAATTCTGTTGAGTTAGATTTGTATGCTGATTAAAACTAAAATTGGCATGCTGATTCCAAAATTGCAGTCAGTTTTTTTCTAGTACGTCAAATTTTGTCTCCACAGATTACCCTCCAGATAAGCAAAATTCTACGGATTACTTGCCAGCTGATTACGACTGGACTCATCTCCAGCTACGTGGCAACTTGTTTGTGCAGTCCCAATTGAGACAGTGCAGTCAGAGGAGTGTGCAGCTCCCAATAGGTCAGTACTATCAATATCTGCAAACAGAAAGCTAGCATAGTAGGAATTGAGAGGATTTGTGCTCTTTTCTCTTAACCTTGTAACCATGGGCATACCATCGTAAGTTCTACTTCGTTTTATTATGTTTTTTTAGTTTTCAAAGATTGTAACTATTCCACCTTAGTTTTGTATTTACACAGGTATATAGTGTATGTATTTCCTTTGTTCGTACTTTGTTCAAAAACATGACGTGATAGAGAGAAACTGCCATCAGTTTTGGTTTCCGGACCCAAAAATGTGTTGAAAACAGCTGTCAGACCTAACTCAACAAAAATTGTATTCCCCAGTGTTATTATTGACTACAGGAACAGGATGCGTTATATGAGAGTCATATGGCAGCAGGAAGTGTGTTACATGACTACAGGAAGTGCATAGTGACGAGACAAGAAGTCATCACATACCCGTCTGCTGTGAGGAAGTCGTCCCCGATGCCGTGGGAGCGGAAGACGAGGACGAGATGTCGAAGAGGTTCGTCGGTTGCGCATCGACTCCTTCCTCTTCTTCCTTGCAGTCTTCATCCGAGGAAGACGAGGAGGACTTGCTGTCGTCTGAGGAGCTGGCAAAGATGGCCTTGAACACGTCCATGGGAGGACGAACCTCTTCCTCCACTTCGTGCTCATCATCATCATCCTCCTCCTCCTCCTCCTCCTCCTCCTCCTCCGCCTTCTCTTGCTCCCTGTTCTGTGAGAGGTCACATGATCCATCAGGTGTGCTCTGAAGGAGAAGAAAAAGAAGTTTAGGTAAGAGAAGGAAGAGGCGGAGAAGACGAAGGAAAAAGATTTTGGGATTTAAAAAAAATAAAGAAATCATGACGTTGTACCTCCGCTCTGCCTTCAGGTGTCACCTCCGAAGTTTTACTGGACACCCCTGAAGATTCGTTGATGTCACTTGTCTGCTGAGCCGCCGCGTCATTCTGCTGCGCCTCCTGGTCCCACCTGGACTTCTTGGTGGCCTGCGCCTTCTTCGGAGGAGCTGAGGTAACATCCGACAGGGACGTAGGAAACGTAACTACGCTACCAGGTAGTAAGTCAAAGGACCAACACGATTATCTCAGTTGACAAAATCAGGAACTAAGTAACGTGACTTGACACAACTACCAGGAAGTACATCACAAGACTACCAGGAAGTCACTCGCACGACCACCAGAATGTCCAGTGCTTCCGCCCTTCTCAAATTCTTATATTTTTGGAAATTGGAACTTCCCAACTTTGTTTAAGATCAAAGAATTTTAAATAATCAGACAAAGATAAGCCAAGTAAACCTAAAATGTTGGTTTTAAATGCCGATTTCATGTCACGATTGGTTTTCGAAGGCGAGCAATGCAAGGCAAAAACGTGGAGGCCCCAAGTGCAGGGAAGCAGGGAGGCCAGGCGTCTCCAAAAATTATATTTGATCTCCAAAAAAAAGGGGCAAACGAGGTACATGGATAAAGCAAACTAAACAAAGTCCCACAACAGATAACCAAAGTAACAAAGAAATACTTGAAGAAACCTAAAACTGGAAACAAAACATGACGGAGACAATGACAATGAACCCACAAGAACTGAAAGAAACCAGGGAACGAAATACAAACAGATTGACGAGACAACGAGGAACACCTGGACGAGACACGAGTGGCTGGAGAGAGCCGATTGGTGGACAAGGTAGAAGGTTGACGACGACAGGTGGACACAATAACTAGATGAGCACACAACAAACGTGGAAGAAAACCCAGACTCGTGGCGTGCAGGGTGACGCCGCCTTCTTCCCGCTGAGTCCTGTTTTGGTCGGTTCATTCTGCCACGATTAGTTTTCGAAGGTGAGGAATGCAAGACAAAAACGTGGAGGACCCAAGTGCAGGGAACACACAACAAACAAACATGCAACAAAACTCAACCAAAACACAGACCGTGACATTTGATTTATTAGGGGGGAAAAAAAACTATTCAAAGCTACCTGGCCCCCTAAACCTAAGAACTGGTTGGGCCGTCCTCAGCAGCAACAACTGCAATCAAGCGTTTTCCAGAACTGCCAATGAGGGTTTTCCAGCATGAACGGCCTTTTGAAGGTCGTGCTACTGCATTTCAATCGGATTCGAGTCTGGACTTTGACGATGCCACTCCAAAAACTTGATTTTGTTGTTTTAAGCCATTGACAAGTTGACTTGCTGGCGTATTTCGGATCGTTATCCTGTTGCAGAACCCAAGCGCGCTTCAGCCCGAGGTCACCAACTGATGGCCCAACATTTTCCTTCATCGGGAATAAATCAAATCCCCATTTCAAAAATGCATTTGAGGTTTGACAAACAGAAGTCTGATATTTACTTTTGTTTGATGATCTTAAACATTGAAGTGGGGACAATATGCAAAACAAGAAGAATTTGAGAAGCGGGCAAATACTTTTCACAGCACTGTCTGTATGTGTGATGCGACGACCGGGCGGTCACATGACCACTAGGAAGTGCGTGCGCACGTACCTGGACGTTCGGCACCTTGGGTCAGAGTCAGAAAGTTGAAGACGGAAAATTTGTCTCGCTTGACTTTGGGGAGGCCGACGGTGGACGAGCTGCAGTGACGTCATACGAACATGACATCATCATCATGTGAAGACTGTTCACTCAAAGTGTGTGTGTGTGTGTGTGTGCGCGCGTGTGTGTACCCTGGGTAGGGGTGGGGCACGTTGAACCGCTTACAAACAATCTTGTCAGGATGCCACTCAAATGTTTCTCTGGTCAGTTTGCCGAACATTTTCATCTTGACGGCGGCTTTTTTGTCCTGCAAGTTGCCCTGAACACACACACATCCACACATTCGCACATGCATGAACACCAAACACACACACACGAACATATGTAAATGCTCAAACGCAAACGCACACAAAGGCATGCACATAGGCACACACTTGGGCACTCATACAGACCTAGTATAAACACACACACATGCACATCCCTCGCGGCGCTACCTCTCGGTCCGGCTCCACTTCCACGGTGCGGTCGTCGTCGTCTTGGCGCGTGGCGCGCGTGAAGCGGCTGGCTAGCATGGAGGAGCTGGGCCGGTAGAGGATGGAGGCGCGCACAAACTCCTCCTTCTCCCTGCTGCGCTCCCACTCCGTCATGGAAGGATCCAAACTCTCCTCCAGAGCGCCTGACATGTACATGTACATACGTGGTCGTACGTGGTCGTGCGTGCGAAGGGAGGGGCTTGATGGTGAAAGAACCTCCGGCCGGGCCCGATCCATATGGATTTTTCGAGGCTGATGCCGATCCCGATATTTGTCAAAGAAGTTCTCACCGATTAATTTAAAAAAATATACATCCTGAATAAAATAACTTTTTGAGTTGTACACATATCCCGATAGAGCATTTTTTTCTTAAAATTACTTGAAATGAATAGCAATTCTCTATTGGTTCTACAGAACACACAATAAAATGAATAAAAAAAATAATGAATGAATGAAAAATATCGGGTGGCCCCAAAAACACTCTCAATCATAAAATATGTGGTTTTCAATATAATCCAGAAGATTGCAGCCCATTTGAGCAGATGTTTAGGAAAACACATTTGGCTTGTTGTCGTAGGCCCCGTTTCTTCCAACTGTGGCGAACGCTCGACGACACCACGCAAAGAGAGCACACTGCAGAGGTGTCGAACTCCTCTTTTGCCGCCAGGCCCACTGGGAGAAAATTAGGAATCAGCGTCTTGCCCGAGGACACGTCGGTACCGGCAACACCGGACGGCCCGCTCTACCAAATGAGCCGCAACCGCCGACGGGGCGCCGGCAATTTGCCCCTACTAGCTTGAACGCCACCGTAGGCGTGCAGCTCCAAGGGGCGTGTCTTAACTACCTATTGCTCATATCTACGGTGATGACGGTGAAGTCATGTTTCCCAGAAAGCATTGCAAGCTGCAATGCATTGAAATGATGACGTTATAAAGATGATTAAGATCTTAGTACTTGAGTTTATGTTACCAGTATTTGTTGAATGTGTCCCATATTTAATTTATATTTCATTTATAAATTCATTATTTAATTTATAGTCGCCCGAAATCGAGCGACTCGAGCGTCTTCGCGGCCGTCGTCGTCGTTCTCATCTCCGTGAGAAGAATTTTCAGGACACACGTTCAAAGCGATGACTCTGTACTAACCTCACGAAAAGCAAGGCATTGCAGTTGCACAAATTAATAATCACGCGTCAAAGAATAAATCAATTGCAAATGCATTCCAATGTTTTGCCGATGATTTCTGCAGATTTGGAAAGCGCTATCGGCCGATGAATCGAATTGCACCAGCAGGTACATTCCGCAACTATCACATGACTGTGTACACGTGTCTGTGTGTGTGTTTGTGTGCGTCACCTTTGTCTCCCAGCCGCAGTCGTCCTAAGTAGGCTTCGTATCTGGCTTGTTTGCCGGCGTTCATCTCGAAGGGTTTGAAGGCCTGCGAGTGGTTGCCGCCTCTCCACGCCGCCGCCGCCGCCTCCCGCTGTTGATCCGACACGGCCGACGACGAGGCGGAGGGGGGAGCGGTCGGGGGACACGACGGAGGCGCCGCACCGACGGAGGCCACGCCCGCCGAGGGCGCGGGGGCGGAGGCGCGGAGGCGGAGCAAGCGCTGGCGGTCTTCGGGCCTCAGCAGCTCCATGACGGAGGCGGGGCCTGGACAGGAAGCAGTGGGACGTGACAACCAATCACGACAGAGGTTTTCAATGTACAGTTGATGTTTATGTATGATTTCGTGTGTGAGTGAATTTGCATGTGTGTAACGCTGTGCGCGTATTGTTGCATGCATTCCAGCCCCTCCCACCAAAGAAAATGCATGTGTGTGCGCATGTGTGTGTTAGAGGCTGGCATTTCGGGATTCCGACGGGATGGGAGTGAATTTCACCGCCAACCACGGGATTGAGCAGGAGCGAAGGTCATCGGGAGCGGGAATTATGACGACAAAGTGGACGAGAGTGCAAACCGTGATGCAGTCGCTGTATACTTTATTGAATTTTTAATCCAAATCAATATATCAATATTTCGACTAAGCATTGAACTAAACATTGCTTAACTAAGGGACTCATACAGCTTCTGTTAATAAACTTGTTTTTTTTCTTGAACATTCCAGTAATTATGTATTTGTATGTAATGTACTTATTACGGTGACTAAAGCAGACGTACTGCATAATTTAAAAAGATTTTTATATTCTCTCTCTCTCTCTCTCTCCTCCCCCAGTGGGTATGGAAAGTATTCAGATCCCCTTAAATGTTTTCACTGTTATATTGCAGCCATTTGCTAAAATCCTAAATTCATTTTTTCCTCATTAAAGTACACACAGCCCCCCATATTGACAGAAAAAAAAACAGAATGGTTGAAATGTTTGCAGATTTATTAAAGAAAAACTGAAATATGACACATCCATAAGTATTGCGCCCCTTTGCTGTGACACTCATATATTGAACTCGGGTGCCGTCCATTTCGTCTGATCATCCTTCATTGGAGTCCAGCTGTGTTTGATTATACTGATTGGACTTGATTAGGAGAGCCACACCCCTGTCTATATAGAACCTTACAAATGCGAATGATGAGGTCAAAGGAACTGCCCGAAGAGCTCAGAGACAGAATTGTGGCAAGGCACAGATCTGGCCGAGGCTAGGAAAAAAATTCTGCTCCACTTTAAGGTTTCTAAGAGCACAGTGGCCTCCATAATCCTGAAATGGAAGACGTTTGGGACGACCGGCAGAGGTGCAGTCGGGTGATGGGAGAAAGTTCTAGAAAGTCAACCATCACTGCGGCCCTCCACCGACGTTCACCAGCCAACCTGACAGAACTGGAGAGGATCTGCATGGAGGAATGGCGGCGGATCCCCAAAATGCAGGTGTGAAAAACTTGTTGCATCATTCCCAAAAAGACTCATGGCTGTATTAGCTCAAGAGGGCGTTTCTCCTAAATACGCCTGTGCGTTACTTCAGTTTTTCTGTTTTAGTAAATCCGCAAAAATGTCAACAATTCCGTAGTTTTCTGTCAATATGGGCTGCTGTGTGTACATTAATAAGGAAAAAAATGATTTGCGCAAGTGGCTGCAATATAACAAAGACTGAAACAATTAAGGGGGTCTGAATAACTTTCCGTACCCACTGTATAATTACAAGAAAAGAGCAGTATTCACTGGAACTAAAAAAAAAAAAAAAGTGGAGGAGGGTCAGGGGTTCTGTCAAATTTTGGCTCATTTTTGCAATCAATCTCTGTGGGAGTGGAAGGAGCGGGATTTTCTTTTGCCCCAAAAACCTTTGGATTGGTCCAGATTTTTTGTTTTTTGTAACCCTCGGGATTAGTCAGGATTTTTTTTTTTTTTTTTTTTAAACCTTGGGAATTGGCGAATTGCCCTTCTTTTTTCTTTGTTTTTAAAACCCTCGGGATTAGTCAGGATTTTTTTTTTTTTTTTTTTTTTTTAAACCTTGGGAATTGGTGTTGCTGTTTTTTTACACCCTCGGGATTTGGCGGTATTTGATTTTAAAAGACTTGGGACTGTGAGGGAGTAGGCTCAACATCTACTCCCGTGTCAGCCTCTAAGTGTGTGTGTGTGTGTGTGTATAATTGCATGAGTACAAGTGTAAGTGTGCTAGTGTAGGTGTGTGCATTGTGTATGCTTGCGTGTCTGTCTGTGTGTGTGTAACAAAAAATGTAACGCGTTTGATAATAAGAAGCACTATAATATTGTACTTTATAAAAACAATGACATGAACAAATACAATGAAAAAGAATTTTTGCCCCACTTTTCAGCTTAATTCAATGGACATTGTGCTGCTCCTTCTGGGGGGCTTCCCTTGGCCACCTGGGGGCGGTATAACTCAGATAGAGAGACACACACAAGGAAGCGTTTCACAGCTGACTTTCCCACCTGGTAGGGCGTCTTCCCCCAGCAGCGCCCCCCTCTGCCCCGACGCCATGTGGTGGCGTCCCGCGGGGGCCGCGTCCTCCCGGACCATATGACCCCTGGACGACCTCAGAGCCTCGGCCAGGGCGGCGCTCACGCCCGAAACGTGAGAAACGGCCACCGGGGGACGGAAGTGGTGCACCGGGCGGAAGTTGGCCGGCAGCGAGGGCGGAGGAAAGATCTGCGAGCAGTTTTTGGAGTCATCAAAAACTTTGATCAACTTTTTTTCTTCAAAAACGTTTATTGTTTGCAACCGTTAAGCCCCTTTTCTTTTCATTGTGAACAAATACAATGTTTATACGTTATACTTTTTCCAGTCACATAAAATGTTATTAGTTCATATAAAACATGTTTTTACATTTACACACGTTTTCTTTTTGAAATAAAACAAACATTAAGAAAACAAAAAAATGTAAAAATAAATACTTCAATTAAAATAAACTTTCTAATTACTTTAAGAAGGTTAACATTTAAACATGCTTTCTCTTGTAACTTTTAACCTTTAAACATGTTTTGCAACAAATTCAAACTATTAATGATCATTTTAAACTTGTTTTTAACCTTTAAACATCTTTTCTTCAGTTTTTAATCCAGTAAAATGTTTGTTAATCATACATTTCAATTAATTTTTAACCTTTAACCATGTTCTTGTCTTTTTAATCAAGTAAAATAATTAACATTTAAACTTGTTTTTAGCCTTGATAGGTTTTCTTTTTGTAAATAAAAACAATCACTTTAATATTGTTTTTATCATTTAAACATCTCTTCGAAAACAAAAACAAAAACAATGCTAAATTTAAATGTTTAAATTGTCTAACTTTTTCTAACGATTGTTAACACTAAAATGTTTATTCGCCATCATTTTTAAACTTGTTTCTGACACTTAAAACGTCTTTTTGTTGTTAGAGTGTTTTATTATTAAATTAACCATGACCTATAATAAATAAAAAATATAAGTAATAAAAACAAATAATGAACATAATTAACTTTTTTTCATCTCAAATGTTTATTGAGGACAATTTTGTACTCGTCTTAAACATTGAAACATGTTTTCTTCTCTTTTGTAAATCAAGCCAAATGTTCATTCAGGATCAGTTTTCACTTTTTTCAAGACATCACTCACAGTTTTCTTCTCTTCAGAATTCTGCGCCAAGGTGAAGCCTTCCAAGATTTTGCCAAGGTACGACGCCTCCTTGTGGTCTGCAAACACATTTACGGGACCATTTTAACAATAACAAGGAACAAAAAACGTGATTAGTTCATCATCAGTGTCTGTACGTGTATTTTTTTTCTTGTTGTGCGGCGCCGTCCAGCCGTAGAGTCCGTCTCCGGGCTCGTCCCCCAGCACCGTGTCGTACTTGGACATGGTGTCCCGCTGGTACACGTCTTCGTCGTCGTCGTCCTCCAGCGCGCCCACGCCGAACGCCTAAACAGCACAGCCCTCGCGTCAGGGACCAAAGTACGGCATTTTACAGGAAAAAAAAAAAAAAAAAACACGTGGATTGTCAGCTTTCCAAAGAAAGTCGTAAAATGAAAAAAAAGGTTTCATGTTTTCTAGTCAGACATATTCCTGTTAGCACTGTCAGCATCATTTACGGTGGCGTACCAAATTGCTCGGTGCAAAAAAAAAAAAAATCAGGAGCTGATAATGTTATGCAGAGGCGTACTAATGACAATTTTATAGACAAATTATACTATTTAGAGTCGCACGTGGGACTTCAGAAAATAATTGGGCTAATGTTAGTAATTGTGCATTTTTTCATAAAACCCGTGGCTGTGGCTTGTGTTTTTATGCGGTAAGGTTTCTTGTTCTGCTGAAAACATGAGCCCAACCGACCTTCTGTGAGTCAGCTGCCACATTTCAATCAATTGACCCATAAACCCCTCCAAAGGTATTGGAACGGCAAGGTCAATTCCTTTGTTTTTGTTGTATACTGAAGACATTTGGGTCTCAGATGAATATGAGCCTAAAGTTCCGAATTGCTGCTTTGATTTCATGGTATTTACATCCAGATGTGTTGAACAACTCAGGACAGAGCACCTTTTGTTTGAAGCCACCCACTTTTCAAGTGAGCAAAAGTACTGGAACAGACATGATTAAATGGACTTCAAGTGAATAACATTGAATATTTGGTGGCCTAACCCTTCCTTGCAATAAGTGCATCGAGGCTGCGACCCATTAACTTCAACAGACTGTTGCATTCTTCATTTGAAAGTCTTTTCCAGGACTGCAGCCTCTTTCAGTTCTTGTTTGTTTCTGGGGGTTTCTCCCTTCAGTCTCCTCTTCAGGAGGTAAAATGCATGCTCGATTGGGTTAAGGTCTGGTGATTGACTTGGCCAGTCCAAGACCTTCCACTTTTTCCCACTGATGAAGTTCTTTGTTGTGTTGGCAGTGTGTTTTGGGTCATTGTCTTGTCACATGACGACGCTTCTCCTGATTAGTTTAGATGCATTTTTCTGTAAATTGCCAGACAAAATGGTTTTGTAGACTTCAGAATTCATCCTGCTGCTATCATCATGAATTATACCATCAATAAAGACTAGTGAGTCCGTTCCAGAAGCCACCATGCGAGCCCAAGCCATGACATGACCTCCACCATGCTTCACAGATGACCTTGTGTGGTTTGCTTTTCTCCCATAGACTCGCTGGTCTTCATGTTTGCTTAACAGCAAATGCAGTTTTCACAAGTGAAACCCAAAGCCAAAAATGAGCACCATCTAATGCTTAAGCAATCAATCGAAAAGGCAACACCTGAGTAACTAGAAACACCCATCAGTCACATGTTCCGATACTTTTGCTCACTTGAAAAGTGGGTGGCTTCCAACAAAAGGTGCTCTGTCTCGAGTTGTTTAACATATCTAGATATAAATACTAAAACCTTTGTCTCATATTCATCTTTTGATGTAAAACCCAATTGTCTTCAGGATACAACAAAAACAAAGGAATTGGGCTTGCCGTTCCAATACTTTTGAAGGGGACTGTATGTCCAGGTGAATAATTGCACTCCGCTGACCTTTGACATAGATCCGATGCACTCAATCCACAATAAATGAACCACAATATAGCGAGGGGTGACTGTAATATAACATGCACACAAAATGCTCATTTGTGGGCAAGAGTCACATTATTCTACATGCCTTCTGCAGCCAGCTCAGCATTTCAAATGAGAATCTGTTCTAATTGCCTGACGTGAATAACTAAAGGTTCAATTTCAAAAATAATAATAATCCTGATCGAAAAAAAACTTGTGTATTTTTCAGACTGGCACGGTCCTGGGTACCGGCGCAGGCCACGCCACTCACCTGGCCGGCCACGCCCCCTCGTCGCGAGCCCCGGGGTGTTTCCCCGAAGAGTCTGCTGGTGGCGTCGGAGTGCGGCGAGAACAGGTCCACGTGCTCGTCGCCCGTCTCGCCGCGAAGAGCCAGCATGGGATCCAGACCGCTGTAGCCCAGACCCTGAAGCCCCGCCCTCACGCTGAAGTCCACCGCGATCACATCTTTGGGGGCGAACGTCACGTTCTCGGGGGCAAACTCGTCGTCGTCCTCCTGAAGGACACACGGTCGCCACGGTCATTCTCATCATCATTATAGTGATCTTCGTCACGGTCATTACCGTAATTATCGCCGTTGCCATCATTACCGTCATTTTTGTCATTGTCATTATGGTCATTGTTGTCATCATCGTTGTAGTCGGGATTCTTGTCGTCGTCGTTGTCGGCATTATCGTCGAAATAAATATCGTACACCCCCGAGTTGTAGTCATAGTCATAATCGTCATCGTCTGGCTGTTGGTCATCATCATCATCATCATCTTTATAAACGTCGTGGTCGCCCAACAGACTCCACCCACCTCGGAGCCCTCAGAGCCAGCAGGGGGAGGAGCACAGCCAAAGACTCTAGCGCCACCATCAGCTGAAAAGAAGAATGACACGCATCCTTGTCAAACGGCCGTCATGGCAAGCGCTAAGATGGCGTGCGTACGTGAGCGTTGGCGCCGTGTCTTCCTCTTCACCCGAGGTCCCACACCCTGACCCGCTTTCCAGCCCATGCGGGTCAGGAGATCCACGCCGATGCAAGACCTGACACGCAACGACAACATTGATCATACAAAACGTTCGACCGTTTCAACATGAAAGAGCTTGTCTTTCAATTGAATATAGGTTGAAAAGGATTTGGGGAAAAAAAGTGTACAGTGGAACCTGGTTTTAGCAGAACCCGAAACAACGGACTGGTGCTGTGAGCCCAGACGCGTGTAAATCAGCCATATGCTTACGCGCTTGCGCTCTTGAAAACGGCAGGCACGTACTTTTGGAAATTAAACTTTTTCAAGCTTTTTTTGGAGTAATTCTGTACTATAATATAGGTCATTAAAAAAATGCTTCAATATGACAGACGGCTGTAACGGAAGACCCCTCCCAAAAGTCAGTGAACTCGAGGAACCACTAAATTCGGATTTTTCTTGACATTTTGCACAACGTCCCAACTTCATTCGAACTGGGGTGACTATTTTAACCAGTGATGCACCGAAATGAAAATTCTTGACCGAAACCGCAAACCAAAAAAGGGAATCACAAGGCCGAAAACGCATCCATCCATCCATCCATCCACCCATTTTCTTCCGCTTGCCAGAGGTCGGGTCACGGGGGCAGCAGCTTTAGCAGGGAAGCCCAGACTTTCCTCTCCACTTCATCCGGCTCTTGCGAGGGGGACCCTGAGGCGTTCCCAGCCAGCCGCGAGATGTAGTCTCTCCCGCGTGTCCTGGGTCTCTTCCCAGTGAGACCTGCCCAGAACATCTCACCAGGGAGGCGTCCAGGAGGCATCCTAATCAGATGCCCCAGCCACCTCATCTGACTCCTCTCAACTCTGAGCCCCTCCTGGATGACAGAGCTTCTCACGCCCGTTCTCTAAGGGAAAGCCCGGAAACCTTGCGGAGGATTCCCAATCCGTTCTTCCCAATCACTTCCAGGTCTCACTGTCACCGAGAGCTGAAATGATCTATCAATCACTCAAACTTTATTTGTAAGCGCTTTTCATCCCAAAAAAATGCAAGACAAAGCACTCTATAATAATAAAAATATAAAATAAATCATACTTGCCAATTATGAGTAAAATTGCATTTATGGCTATGACTGTAGAGCTTCCAACCTATAGAAATTCACTTCCAGAACAATTGGTCAGAATTTTCATATTTTTTAAATTATGTCAAGTACAATACCACAGGACAGTTATTATTACAGTTATGTTTATTACTGCCAATTGTCTGTTACATTCAAGCACTTTTTTCATGGCCTAAATACAACCATACAGTAAAAAAATGGTTTCATACATTTTCCCCCCATGCCTAAAACACACAATCCAGTCCAAACTTACTGTAAATGAATATAAAAAAGCTTAAAAATGCTTCCATGTTAGCAAGCTATAGACCCATCTCCAATCTCCCTTTCATAGCCAAGTTATTTTTAATTCACTCAGCAATTATCATCGAATGGCAATGCCTAAGGGGTCCCTCAAGGGTCAGTTCTTGGACCCCTCCTGTTCAGCCTGTATATGCTACCCTTGGGTCAAATTCTTCAGAACTTTAATTTGGACTATCATAGCTATGCAGATGACACACAAGTTATATCTAGCAGTGTCTAAAGATGACTGCAGCTCAATTGAGGTGTTGTGTCGCTGTCTAAAACAGATAAATATCCGGATGAGCCAACATTGTCTTCAATTAAACCACAACAAAACTGAGATAATTGTTTTTGGCAATAAAGAAAAGAGGATTGCTGTTAGTAAATACCCGGAGTCACTCTCTTTAAAAACCAAAACCAAGTCCGAAACCTTGGTGTTCGGATAGATTCTGACCTGACTTTCAACAGTCATGTCAAATCAATTACTAAAACTGCCTTCTACCATCTGAAGAACATATCCAGAGTGAACGCTTGCATGAGTCAAGCAGACCAGGAGAAGCTCATCCATGCTATTATCTCAAGTAGACATGACTATTGTAATGGTCTGGACTCCCTAAAAAGAGCATCAAACAGCTGCAGCTCATTCAGAATGCTGCGGCTCGGGTTCTGACTAGAACCAAGAGGTCAGAGCATACTACGTACTCCAATTCTAAAGTCTTTACACTGGCTTCCAGTCAGCTTTAGAATAGATTTTAAAGTTCCGCTACGGGTCTATAAATCACGAAACGGTTTAAGTCCTGAATGCATGAATGAAATGCTAATGGAATATAAACCCAGTAGGGCTCTGAGATCGACAGACTCAGGTCAAATAGTGGAGCACAGAGCCCAAAGCAAACACGGTGAAGCAGCATTTAGCCATTACGCTGCACACAAATGGAATAAGTTGCCAACAGAAGTGACGTCAGCCCCAAGTTTGCATGTTTTTAAGTCCAGGTTAAAAACTCTTTTCCCATGCTTTTTAGAGCATTTCCACTTTCAATGATATTTCTTGCACTGGACGCTGTTTTAATTGCATTTTTATTTTATTTTTTTTCCTCTTTGTTTTAAATGTTTATAAGCAGTTTTTTTCTTTGTTTTCAAATGCTTTTAATCGTGTAAAACACATTGAGTTACCTTGTGTATGAAATGCGCTATATCAATAAATTTGCTTTGCTTTGAAAAATATTGTCCAAATTGAGCTTTTCCAGCCAGGATTTGCACTTGGGCTTCCCGTTTTCAAGAGCGCAGGGAGCCAATGCGAGCGCGTGGATAATTTGCACGCGTCCTGCTTTGCATGCAAATTAGCCACGCGCTCGAACGGGCTCACGGCGCCAGTCCGTTGCTTCTCATATTCGTTAAATCGGGGTCCGTTAAAAACCAGGCTCCACCCCTAAAAGTAATAGGAGAGGTATAGTAGGATTTCCCGGCGTCACCTTGCAGGTGCGACGAGTTCCTCGAGGATGTTGTCGCCCGGTATGAGGGTGGTCTGCGCATTGACGGTCTTGGCTTTGTCCCGCCGCGTCGCAGGCGCCGCAAACGGCTGCGTCGTGGTGATGTGGGCCGGGGCGATGCCATGCTCGCCCAGATCCTGGCGCAGGACGTCAAAAAACATCAACAATGCCGACGGAATCCGTCATGTCCACGGGGTCAACAAAAGCAATGTCTTTGTCGGGTTGCACGTGTATTGCTACTAAAAGAACTTTTTGGACTTTGATTTTTGTTTTCTAATATCAGTGCACAGTGGGGAAAAAAACGTATTTAGTCAGGCACCAATTGTGCAACTTCTCCGACTTCAAAAGACGAGGCCTGTCATTTTCATCGTTGGTATACCTCACCTATGAGAGACAAAATCCAGAAAATCACAATGTCTGATTTTTGATTTTCTGAATTTATTAGCAAATTATGGTGGAAAGTAAGTATTTGGTAACCTAGAAACAAGCAGGATTTCTGGCTCTCACAGACCTGTAACTACTTCTTGAAGAGGCTCCTCTGTCCTCCACTCGTTACCTGTATTAATGGCACCTGTTGGAACTCGTTATCAGTATAAAAGACACCTGTCCACAACCTCAAACAGTCACACTCCAAACTCCACTATGGCCAAGACCAAAGAGCTGTCAAAGGACACCAGCAACAAAATTGCAGACCTGCACCAGGCTGGGAAGACCGAGCGGCTTGGTGTGAAGAAATCAACTGTGGGAGCAATTATTAGAAATTGGAAGACATACAAGAGCACTGATAATCTCCCTCGATCTGGGGAGCCACGCAAGATCTCAACCCGTGGGGTCAAAACGATCTCAAGAACAGTGAACAGAAATCCCAGAACCACACGGGCGGACCTAGTGAATGGCCTGCAGAGCGCTGGGACCAAAGTAACAAAGGCTGGCATCAGTAACACACGACGCCGCCACAGACTCAAATCCTGCAGTGATAACGTATCCCCCTGCTTAAGCCAGTACATGTCCAGGCCCGTCTGAAGTTCGCTAGAGAGCATTTGCATGATTCAGAAGAGGATTGGTAGAATGTCATATGCTCAGATAAAATCTAAATAGAAATTTTTGGTTAAAAACTCAACTTGTCGTGTTTGGAGGAGAAAGAATGCGGAGTTCCATTCAAAGAACACCAGACCTACTGTGAAGCATGGGGGTGGAAACATCATGCTTTGGGGGCGTTTTTCTGCAAAGGGACCAGGATGACTGATCCGTGTAAAGGAAAGAATGAATGGGGCCATGTATGGTGAGATTTTGAGTGAAAACCACCTTCCATCTGCAAGGGCAATGAAGATGAAACGTGGCTGGGTCTTTCAACATGACAATGATCCCAAACACGCCGCCCGGGCAACGAAGGAGTGGCTTCGTAAGAAGCATTTCAAGGTCCTGGAGTGGCCTAGGCAGTCTCCAGATCTCAACCCCATAAAAAAATCTTTGGAGGGAGTTGAAAGTTTGTGTTGCTCAGCGACAGCCCCAAAACATCACTGCTCTAGAGGAGATCTGCATGGAGGAACGGGCCAAAATACCAGCAACAGTTTGTGAAAACCTTGGGAAGACTTACAGAAAATGTTTGACCTCTGTCATTGCCAACAAAAGGCTATACAACAAAGTATTGAGATGAACTTTTGTTTTTGACCAAATAGTTCTTTCCACCGTAATTTGCTCATGAATTCTTTCAAAATCAGACAATGTCATTTTCTGGATTTTTTTCCTTCCCATTTTCTCTCTCATAGGTGAGATATACCTAGGATGAAAATTACAGACGTCTGTCATCTTTTTAAGTGGGAGAACACAATTGGTGGCTACCTAAATACTAACCCTGCTCCACTGTATATTTCACCTAATATTTTACCATTTTCACTAATATACTGTATATTGTACCTAATAGTGAATTTTCCACTAAATATTATGGTATTATTTTATATTAGTAAATTTTGGAGCTCATAATTCAGTCATTTGTTTTCTAAGATTAGTATCTTTTTTTTTTACGCAATCCCTTGCTTATTTGCAATTTTTTCAGGGGGGGGGGGGTTCCTTTTTTCCCCCTCATGGGAGTTTTAATGAGTGTCAATTGTTTGCGGCTGTTCACAATTTGCGGTCAGGCCCGGTCCCTATCCCTTGCGAATAGCGGGGTTCCACCGGATTGAACATTTGAAAAACTTTACTTCTTATCAAGAACTTTAGGGAGCTATTTAAGTTTTCCTTTTACTTTATAATACATGCTCCTGAACCTGGGACCTCCCTACACTTTTTGTTATTTTAAAACAAATGTCAATTAAAAATTAAATAAAATAAAAAAAAAAAAAAAAAAAGTCAACAAATCTGAAAAGCTGTTTAATAAACATCTGCTTCAAGGTATCAGCCCTAAGAAAATCAAATTTGCCCATCTTTATTTTAAAAAGTGTTTTTAATAAGTTGAAGTGTGTTCTAATAATTTTCATTGTGTTTATGGCATGCAGGAGGAGTAAAATTATATTTTCTTAAATGTATGTATAGTCCCTGTGTATCAAGTGGTACCATGTTGCAGTGTGAACTGGGCGGTGACCGAAGGCGGGGACCTTGGCAATCCGATCCCCGGCTGCAGAAGCTGGCTCTAGGGACGTGGAATGTCACCTCTCTGGCAGGGAAGGAGCCCGAGCTCGGCGCCTATACGTTGGGGTTCACCCCGGTGGAGGAGAGGGTTGCCTCCCTCCGCCTTTGGGTGGAGGGACGGGACTGTTGTTTGTGCCTATGCACAAAACAGCAGTTCAGAGTACCCACCCTTTTTAGAGTCCTTGGAGGGGGTGCTGGAGAGCGCTCCCGCTGGGGACTCCATCGTTCTTCTGGGGGACTTCAATGCTCACGTGGGCAATGACAGTGAGACCTGGAAGGGCGTGATTGGGAGGAACGGCCCCCCCAATCAGAACCCGAGCGATGTTCTGTTATTGCACTTCTGTGTTCATCACGGATTGTCCATAACATGAACATCATGTTCGTGTTCAAGCATAAGGGTGTCCACACGTGCACTTGACACCAGGACACCCTAGGTCGCAGTTCGATGATCGACTTTGTGGTCGTGTCATCGGGCTTGCGGCCGCATGTCTTGGACACTCGGGTGAAGAGAGGGGCGGAGCTGTCAACTGATCACCACTTGGTGGTGAGTTGGCTCCGATAGTGGGGGGAGATGCCGGTCTGACTTGGCGGGCCCAAACGTATTGTGAGGGTCTGCTGGGAACATCTGGCGGAATCCCCTGTCAGAAGGAGTTTCAACTCCCACCTCAGACAGAACTTTGCTCACGTTCCGGGGGAGGCGGGGGACATCGAGTCCGAGTGGACCATGTCCCACGCCACCATTGCCGAAGCGGCCGACCTGAACTGTGGCCGTAAGGTGGTCTGTGCCTGTCGTGGCGGCAATCCCCGAACCTGTTGGTGTGCCTTTTTGGCCTGTGGGACTCCTGAGGCAGCTGATGGGTACCGGCCGGTCAAGCGGAATGCAGCTTTGGTGGTTGTTGAAGCAAAAACTCGGGCATGGGAGGAGTTCGGTGAGGCCATGGAGAAACACCTCCAGGCGGCTTCGAGGAAATTCTGGTCCACCATCCGGCGTCTCAGGAGAGGGAAGCAGTGCATACTATACACAGCAACACTGTGTATAGTGGGGATGTGGCGTTGCTGACCTTGACTCAGGACGTTGAGAGCCGGTGGGGAGAATACTTCGAAGACCTCCTCAATTCCACCGACGCGCCTTCCCATGAGGGAGTCGAGTCTAGGTTCTCTGAGGCGGGCTCTCATATCGCTGGGGTTTGAGGTCACCGAGGTAGTTAAAAAGCTCCTCGGTGGCAAGGCCCCCGGGGGTGGATAAGATTCGGCCGGAGTTCCTCAAGGCTCTGGATGTTGTAGGGCTGTCCTGGTTAACACGCCTCTGCAACATCACGTGGACATCGGGGACAGTGCCTCTGGATTGGCAGACTGGGGTGGTGGTCCCCCTTTTTAAGAAAGGGTGACCGGAGGCTGTGTTCCAACGACAGGGGGATCACACTCCTCAGCCTCCCTGGTAAGGTCTCTTCAGGGGTGCTGGAGAGGAGGGTCCGTCGGGAAGTCGAATCTCAGATTCAGGAGGAGCAGTGTGGTTTTCGTCCTGGCCGTGGAACAGTGGACCATCTCTCCACCCTCAGCGGGGTCCTCGAGGGTCCGTGGGATTTCGCCCAACCAGTCTACGTGTGTTTTGTGGACTTGGAGAAGGCGTTCGACCGTGTCCCTCGGGGAGTCCTGTGGATGGTGCTTCGGGAGTATGGGGTACCGAACCCCCTGATACAGGCTGTTCGGTCCCAGTACGACCGGTTTCAGAGTTTGGTCCGCATATCCGGCGGTAAGTCGGACTCGTTTCCGGTGAGGGTTGGACTCCGCCAAGGTTGCCGATTCTGTTCATAACTTTTATGGACAGAATTTCTCGGCGCAGCCGAGGCGTAGAGGGAGTCCGGTTAGGTGGCCTCAGTATTGCATCTCTGCTTTTTGCAGATGATGTGGTTCTGTTGGCTTCATCAAGCCGTGACCTCCAACTCTCACTGGAGCGGTTCACAGCAGAGTGTGAAGCAGCTGGGATGAGAATCAGCACCTCCAAATCTGAGACCGTGGTCCTCAGTCGGAAAAGGGTGGCGTGGCCTCTCCGGGTCGGGGATGAGATCCTGCCCCAAGTGGAGGAGTTCAAGTATCCTGGGGTCTTGTTCAGGAGTGAGGGAAGAATGGAACGGGAGATCGACAGGCGGATCGGTGCGGCGTCTGCAGTGATGCAGACTTTGTATCGGTCCGTTGTGGTAAAGAAGGAGCTAAGCCGAAAGGCGAAGCTCTCGATTTACCGGTCGATCGACGTTCCTACCCTCGCCTATGGTCACGAGCTGTGGGTCGTGATCGAAAGAACGAGATCCCGGATACAAGCGGCCGAAGTGAGTTTCCACCGCAGGGTGTCCGGGCTCTCCCTTAGTGATAGGGCGAGAAGCTCGGTCATCCGGGAGGATCTCAGAGTAGAGTCGCTGCTCCACCACATCGAGAGGAGCCAGAAGAGGTGGCTGGGGCATCGGATTCGGATGCCTCCCGGACGCCTCCCCGGTGAGGTGTTCCGGGCACGTCCCGCCGGGAGGAGACCCCGGGGACGCCCCAGGACACGCTGGAGAGACGGCTGGCCACCGGAAGAGCTGGATGAAGTGGCTGGGGAGAGGGAACTCTGGGCGTCCCTGCTAAAGCTACTGCCCCCGCGACCCGACCTCGGATAAGCGGTAGAAAATGGATGGATGGATAATTACTTAATACCCCAAATTTAAAAAGCTTTTGAAATATATGACTTGAGCTTAACTCCGTTTCTGTTTCAAATTGTTCCATAGCTTCACACCTTTCACTCCTATACCGCAGTCATTTCCATCACTTTCCTGTACTTCTAAATACTTTGATACCTATCAGATTGTAGTCGCTTATTCTCTTTTCAACTTAATTTGACTATTTTTAGGTAAGATTTTTTTCTTATTAGTAGCCTTGTACATTTCTACAAATGTTAATCCTTTGTATTCTACAATTAATGGATGACGGGGATCTCTATGGCAACTATTAATTATTCTGTAAAGTTCTTTTCTGTAAAATAAATATAGTTTGTATATAAGTTTCGCAGGCGGCCTATCCCAGCTATCATCGGGCAGGAGGCGGGGTACACCCTGAACTGGTTGGCAGCCAATCGCAGGGCACATACAAACAAACAAGCATTCGCACTCACATTCACACCTACGGGCAATTTAGAGTCCTCAATTAAGCTAGCACGCATGTTTTTGGGATGTAGGAGGAAAGCGGAGTGCCCGGAGAAAAGCCACGCAGGCACGGGGAGAACATGCAAACTCCACACAGGCGGAGCTGGGATTTGAACCCCGGTCCCCAGAACTGTGAGGCCGATGTGCTAACCAGTTGTCCACCGTGCCGGCGCATTTGGTCCAAAATAAAGCAAATAAGATGAACCAACTTCACTGTGCCAACAGTCAATCAATTGCACGTACAGTAACGCAGTAAAGTTACTGAATGGGAATCAACAATACAGGCGCTACCTCGTCGTCCATGAAGTCCTGCGGCGTGGCCTGGTGTTTCTCCGCCTTCTGTTGCCGCGACGACACGAAGGTCGACGGCGTCCATCCTGACGACAACACCACAAGCGACATCAACGCCGGGCGCCGCCGCACGCCGAGACGGAAGCGAGACGGTCGCGGAACGGGGCTGACCTTCCTTGGATCCGACGGTGTTGAAATATCCCGCCGAGAAGCCGCCGGTGAACGCCCCGTGGAACCTCTGGTAGCGACCTTTCTCGTCTCGGACCGTCTGCTCGTGGAGGGGGAGGGGCTTGCGGGGGGCCTCGTCTGAAAGGGTTAGGGTTAACGCACGCGCGCGCACACATTCGTCAGTGTAACATAAATAAATAGGCTTTCTCACAACACAGCCACATTCAGGTAAGCCCTCGCCATATCGCAGTTGACTTCTTGCTGAGTCAGTGCATCACCGATTGTTTTTGCAGGTCAGCGTAATCCACTTACTCACCTGCACGTCTCTGACACACAGTTCACTTTATTGCCTATATGATTTGAAAGTGGCAGCAATGCCTCACCTCAAGTCAACAAGGCAATCAATGAGGCAGGCATCACGTTCAAAATGAGTCAACATTTGCACTGCTACTGGCTGGCGACCAGTTCAGGGTGCAGCCGGTCTCTCGCCCGAAGTCACGTGCCAACACACACACCCACACCCGAGTTCAGAGAATGGATGGATGAATATTGGCAAAACAAAACAAAGCTTCTCACTCTGAACATTAAATGTCTTGTATTCAATTGAATATAGGTTGAAAAGGATTTGCAAATCATTGTATTCTGATTCTATTTCCACCCTCCAAACCGCACAACAGCCTTCATTCATTTCACCCCCCCCCCCCCACACACACACACACACACACTGACGTTCGTGTAACAAAAACGATACTTAAAAGGGCTTTCTTTTGGAAAACATGACATTTGATAACATTAACTTTCATCCCGAATTAAATACACCGCATCAACAAATTATTTTCCCTCAGTTTTGCTCGGCAATCGCGCGCAAATATCAAATTGATCTTCAGAGGAACATCAAAACGGCAAAGTTGCGCTTGAAGTCTGGCTGCCTCGCTAACAGCTAAGCTAAGGCGACACAATCTCGCCGTTGTCACATAAATGGCAAATTAATGTGGGACGCGTTCACGTGAACACGACGAACACGACGAACCTTCGTCCAGAGGCTCCAGAGGAGTCCCGTAAGTCACAAAGTCCGCCGCGGTTCTCCCGTCTTCGCCATCGGCCGCCATGTTGCTGGTGGCAATACGGCGGCCTCAGAGGGACCAAAGAGCGCGCAGGCGACGCTTTTGCGCAGCTGCGATATGATTGGCTGCTGCGTCCAGCCATCAAAAAAGCCGGAGAAATCTAAGTCTGGAAAGCAACAGGAGAGGGCGCCATATTGTTATCCAGTTTGACAAAACGTCACAGTGTAACGCAATTGAATATTTCCCAAACTGACCATATGTAAGGACACAGCAAGTGAGGCTGGGGGACACCACCTCATCTACATACACCAGCAGCACCGGGGCGCCCCAAGGATGAGTCCTCTCTCCGCTGTTCTTCTCTCTCTACACAAACGACTGCACCTCAACGCACCCGGATGTCAAACTCCTAAAGTTTTTTCACACGCCACAGTCATCGGCCTCATCAAAGACGGTGACGAGTCTGCGTATCGACAGGAAACGGAGCGGCTGGAGCTGCGGTGCGGCCGACGCAACCTGGAGCTGAACACGCTCAAGACGGTAGAGATGATCGTGGACTTCAGAAAGCAAAAAAAAAAAGGACAAAATCAGACTGCAACAGACAATCGGGACTGCCGATAAAAGCGTAAGTAATCCCCTACCCACTTTTGAGGACTTGAACGCTGCAAGAACTAAGACAAGAGCATGGAAAATCTTTCGGGTACCATCCCCAGTCTAACGGCCAGACCGAGCGGGCAAACCAAGACCTGGAAAGTAGCGCTGTGATGCGTCTGTCACCAGCATCCCTTGTTTTGGGCCTTCCATCTCCCCTGGGTGGAATATGCTCACAATTCTCTCATCGGCTCGGCTACAGGTATGTCAGTGACGTGCGGTCAGGGTAGGCAAGTGAGGCAGAGCCTCACTGCTCCCTGGTGGTCTTTCCTTTCCACTGACTGTGAATAGTAAAAAAAAAACTTAGGATTACATTAAATTGTTCCATTTTAGTGCTATTGTCCGTGCTTTACATTGATTTTCTTTTTAAATCCAATAATTTCAATGATTGCATCATTAAAATTTTCATATTCCCTGTTCAAATGCATAGGAAGCACAGCTACGAGTCACGTTGAGTCATCTCTCCCATGATGCTTCGAGACCATCTCAGGAATCAGACATCTCCATTCCCTCTGTTCACCATCACCTGTTCCAGGACAGCGGGACGCAACCGACCGTCACAGGATTCCTGCTCCGGTATTACCTAGGTCAGAAGGTGTGGCTTTCTACCAAAGACTTGAAAGTTGCAGGTGTCCATGCTTCATTGGGCCTTTTGAGGAGGAGGCTATCGTGAATCCTGCTGCCGTACGGCTCCATCCTGCTTTTCATGTGTCGTTGCTGAAGCCAGTTTCCTCCAGCCCGCTGAGCCCTTCGGAGGCACCTGATCGACGGTGAGCCGGTTTTCTCCGTCAGGTAAATTTTGGACTCCAGAAGGAGGAGCCGGGGGCTACAGTATCTGGTCGACTGGGAGGGATATGGCCCGGAGGAACGGCAATGGGTTCCCTGGATCCTTCTCTTATCCGCGTCTTCCACTCACGTCACCCAGAGAAACCTGGTAGGCCGCCAGGGGGCGTCCATTGAGGGGGGAGGGGTGGGGGTACTCTCATATCCTGTTTTCTTCTGTCATGTCACTTTCTGTTAGATGTCGTTTTCTCATGTTAGCGTGCTCCTTTTGTTGAATAAAATCTGTAAACCTGTATCTTCTTTAACAACGCTACACTCAACCACAAACTCCCTAAATACAAGCAGCACATCGACTGTCCTACCAGGGAAAATAAAACCACTTAGACCACTGCTATACTACGCTAAATAACGCATACCGTGCCATACGTCGTGCAGCCCTGGGCTCGTCTGATCACTGCTTAATTCACTTAATACCGACATACAGGCAAGAACTTAAATGCGCGAAGCCTCCAGTGAAAACAGTGAAAGAGTGGACCAATGAAGCAAAGATGGAACTTCAAAGCTGCTTAGACTGCACAGACTGGAGTGTCTATGAAAATTCAGCCGGCAGCCTGGATGAATATACGGACACGGTCACATCCTATATCAGTTTCTGTGAAGAGATGTGTGATTACCAACAAAGTCATTTCGCACATTCAACAACAACAAGCCGTGGTTCACTGCCAAACGTAAGCAGCTTCGCCAGGCTAAAGAGGACGCATGTCAAAGCGGGGACAGGGCCCTGTATAATCACACTAGAAATCAGCCGACCACCATCACACCTCTGACTTCTGCGTTGACCATCCACGAACAGGATGTGAAACGCAACTTCAAACAACAAAAGATTAACAAAGCAGCAGGCCCAGACCATGTGTCCCCATCCTGCCTCAAAGTCTGCGCGGACCAGCTCGCTCCAGTCTTCACACAGATCTTCAATAGATCTCTGGAACTGTGTGACGTACCATCCTGTTTCAAACGCTTCACCATCATTCCAGTCCCCAAGAAAACTGCAATCTCGAGTCTAAATGACTACAGGGCTGTCGCCTTGACATCTGTGGTCATGAAGTCCTTTGAACGCCTCGTGCCGGACCACGTCAAGAGCGTCACAGGTCCCCTGCTGGACCCCCTGCAGTTTGCCTACCGAGCGAACAGGTCTGCGGATGATGCAGTCAACATGGGACTGCACTTCATCCTTGAACACCTCGACAGTGCAGGGACCTACATGAGGATCCTGTTCGTGGACTTCGCCTGCCATCTGCCAGTGGATTTACGGCTTTCTGACGGGCAGGACACAGCAGGTGAGGCTGGGGGGAGGCCACCTCATCCACACGCAGCATCAGCACTGGGGCGCTCCAAGGTCATGTCTTCCTCCACTGCTCTTCTCTCTCTACGCAAACGACTGCACCTCAACGCACCCGGCTGTCAAACTCCTGAAGTTTGCAGATGACACCACTGTGATCGGCCTCATCAAGGTGACGGTGACGAGTCTGCATATCGACAGGAAGCGGAGCAGCTGGAGGTGCGGTGCGGCCGACACAACCTGGAGCTGAACACGCTCAAGACTGTAGAGATGATGGTAGACTTCAGGAGGCATCCTTCGCCACAGCTGCCCCTCAGCCCGTCCATCTGCCTTGTGTCAACCTTCGAGACCTTCAAGTTCCTGGGAATTACAGTCTCTCAGGACCTGAAGTGGGCGACCAACATCAACTCCGTCCTCAAAAAGGCCCAGCAGAGGATGTACTTCCTGCGGCTTCTGAGAAAGCACGGCCTGCCACCGGAGCTGCTGAGACAGTTCTACACAGCGGTCATCGAATCAGTCCTGTGTTCTTCCATCACAGTCTGGTTTGGTGCTGCTACAAAAAAGGACAAACTCCGACTGCAACGGACAATCAAAACTGCTGAAAGGATTGTCGGGCCACCCTTGAGGACTAAGACAAGAGCGTGCAAAATCCTCTCTAACCCTCCGCATCCCGGTCACCGGCTCTTCCGGCTCCTTCCCTCAGCGAGGCGCTACCCATCAATGCAAACTAAAACGAGCAGACATTCCGACAGCTTCTTCCCTCTTGCCATCAACTTTTTAAACAGCTAAGCTACAATTCCATTGCAACATGCTGCAAATGTTTTTGCCACATTATTATGAGGTAACCCTTCCTTCATTGCTAAGTGACTCTCCTTAGTGTGTTTTTATTTCACAAAAGTATGTTATGTCAAATGGCTCTTTGTAATATATATAATTTAAATATTATATAATATATATATATATATATATATAGAGAGAGAGAGAGAGAGAAGTGCATCTCAATGAACTAGAATCGTGCCAAAGGCTTAATTTAGTTAAGTGATTCAATTCAAATGGGTGAACCCCATAGAGATGCAGTGCACAGACTAAGAGTGAAACATTTTTCATGTAAGAGGTCAAATGAGTGTCACGCCATGATGATGTATGGAAAAAGCGATGGGGTCATGAGGTCATGGAATTCATGAAAAAGTTGTACTGAATAAACGGGTTACACTAACCTCCATTCATTAAAATGTATTTGTATTCATAAACTGAGTTTGTTCCTTTTGGATCAGAATCCGAATCGCCTTTATTTGCCAAGTACGTCAAAACACACTCATGAAGTTGACCTCATGAATTCATTTGACAGCTTTTCATTTATTTATTTGAAGAATTTTTTCCATGAGAAAAATATCATGGATTCATTTCATAAATTGCATCAAAATAAATGTTGACTCTATGTATGAATGTGATATATATATATATATATATATATATATATATATATATATATAAAATACTCATCATCTGAGGACAAAGCAGGGGGCGTTTCATGCTTCTTAAAACTTTTAGATTTCCCCCCCCCATACATTTGATATATGAACTTGACATGATTTACTGCAGGATCAAAGGTCACGCAAGAGACATTGAGGACATGACCTTTGAGCTGAGTCAGCACTTTGGCCAACAGCGCTCAGCGTCCGTGGAGAACCTCCCCCATCACCACGGTCCCACCCAGACACCCCACTGGACCAGGACACAGGCCACACGTGCACACGCACACACACACACACACACACACACATTCTTTAGCGAGGTGACATTTGCCTCCATTCTTCTGCCAAAAAGAAGTGAGACAGACAAGACAGACGACAAGAACGTTTCTCAAAAGTCCCTAGGCGCACATTAAACACACACACACACACACACACTATTAAAATTCATAACGCACATACCACAGTCGCAATTCACACGCACACAAACACACAATTACATTCAAAACACACAAACACACTATTACATTAATGATAAACACACCAGTCACAATTCACACACAATTACATTAATAACAATTCACATAAGCACACACGCACACAGACACAAATAAACACGCACACATTAAACACACGCACATTTACATATATATTTAGCACGTCTCACGAAGTATATTTCCATATTATATGATTATTATATGACATTGTATATAGGATATTATTATGTTATATTGACCTGAACATTTCACCAGATGTTGGGAACAATCCAAGTACTCCATACATACAAAGACAGTAGAACAACTAAGTTGTGTGTAATAATGGGGAAATGACACGGCGGAAAAAATATTCAACACAGGAATTGGTGACAGGCGCACATCTAAGCTTCTGAACATTCCAGTGAGCATGGTCGGGCCAGAATACGGAAGTGGAAAGCCCATCGTACCACCATAAATTTGCCCCGATCAGGCGCTCCTCGCAAGATTTCTGACAGAGGAGGTGCAAAGAATAATCAGAAGAATATTGTCCAAGAGCCAAGGACCACCTGTGGAGAGCTTCAAAAAGACCTGGAAATAGCAGGTCCTGCTGTCACAAGGAAAACAGCGAGTAATCTACTCCGCCGCCGTGCCCTGTATGCACGCTCACCACGCAAGCATGTCAAAGCTCGTTTAAAGTTTGCTGAACAACATTTGGATAAGCCAGTTCTTTGGAGGCCATAATGCACACCACGTTTGGAGGAGAAATGGCACTGCACAGCAGCCTAAAAACACCATACTAACAGTCAAGTTTGGAGGCGGGAACATGATGGTGCGGGGCTGCTTTTCAGCAAATGGGACTGGTAAATTTCACATTATCGAAGGAAGGATGAATGAGCAAACGTACCAAGGCATTATTGACAAAAACCTGCTGCCATCTATGAGGACGATGAAAATGAAACAAGGGTGGACATTTCAGCAGGATAATGATCCAAAACATACTGCCAAGGAAACTCTCAATTGGTTTCAAAGAAAAAAAAATGAAGCTGCTACAATGGCCCAGCCAATCACTTGACTTGAATCCAATCGAAAAGCTATGGAAAGGACTGAAACTCGAGGTCCATAAAAGAAGCCCACGGAACCTTGAAGATTTGAAGACTGCTTGTGTGGAAGAATGGGCCAAAATCACAGCAGAGCAATACGTGCGACTAGTTTCTCCATACAGGAGGCGTCTTGAAGCTGTCATTGCAAACAAAGGCGTTTGAACGAAGTAAATAAATACCAGCTGGTGTGTTCAATACTTTTTCCCTGTGTCATTTGCCATTATTACACACAACTTAATTTCTGAGCTTATTTGTTCGACCTTCTTTGTATGTATGGATTACTTGGCTTGTTTCCAACATCTGATGGTCACATTAAAACAATCAAAAATAGGGTACTTTCAAAAGGATATGTTCATCTTCATTCAATACCTGGTTGGGAATCCCTTTTTCTTGAATCACCGCCTGGTCGCGCCGTGGCATTGAGGCACTCAGCCTGTGGCATTGCCTGGGAGTTACGGAAGCCCAGATTTGCTTGATGCTTGCTGTCAGTTTTTCTTTGTTTTCGGGTCCGGCGCCCCTCGTTTTCCTCTTGATAGCACACTAGCCAACGACTTGAATACCTTCTACTGCAGATTTGAAAAGGACAGTTTCACACCACACACCAACCCGGCCCCACCCGCGACCACAATCACACCTCTGACCTCTGCGTTAACCATCCATGAACAGGATGTGAGACGCATCTTCAAACAACAAAAGATTAACAAAGCGGCAGGCCCGGACCACGTGTCTCCATCCTGCCTCAAAGTCTGCGCGGACCAGCTCGCTCCAGTCTTCACTCAGATCTTCAACAGATCACTGGAAATGTGCGAAGTTCCATCCTGCTTCAAACGCTCCACCATCATCCCAGTCCCCAAGAAACCTGCAATCTCGGGTCTGAATGACTACAGGCCTGTCGCTTTGACATCTGTGGTCATGAAGTCCTTTGAACGTCTTGTGCTGGACCACCTCAAGAGTGTCACAGGTCCCCTGCTGGACCCCCTGCAGTTTGCCTACCAAGCGAACAGATCTGCGGATGATGCAGTCAACATGGGACTGCACTTCATCCTAGAACACCTCGACAGTGCAGGGACCTACGCGAGGATCCTGTTCGTGGACTTCAGCTCAGCGTTCAACACCATCATCCCTGAACTCCTTTCATCCAAGCTTCTCCAGCTCAGCGTCTCACCTGCCATCTGCCAGTGGATCTACAGCTTTCTGACGGGCAGGACACAGCAGGTCAGGCTGGGGGAGGCCACCTCATCCACACGCAGCATCAGCACTGGGGCGCCCCAAGGTTGTGTCCTCTCTCCGCTGCTCTTCTCTCTCTACACGAACGACTGCACCTCAGCGAACCCGACTGTCAAACTCCTGAAGTTTGCAGATGACACCACTGTCATCGGCCTCATCAAGGACGGTGACGAGTCTGCATATCGACAGGAAGCGGAGCGGCTGGAGCTGTGGTGCGGCCGACACAACCTGGAGCTGAACACGCTCAAGACTGTAGAGATGATCGTGGACTTCAGGAGGCATCCTTCGCCACAGCTGCCCCTCACGCTGTCCAGCTGCCTTGTGTCAACCGTCGAGACCTTCAAGTTCCTGGGAATTACAATCTCCCAGGACCTGAAGTGGGCGACTAACATCAACTCCGTCCTCAAAAAGGCCCAGCAGAGGATGTACTTCCTGCGGCTTCTGAGAAAGCATGGCCTGCCACCGGAGCTGCTGAGACAGTTCTACACAGCGGTCATCGAATCAGTCCTGTGTTCTTCCATCACAGTCTGGTTTGGTGCTGCTACAAAAAAGGACAAACTCCGACTGCAACGGACAATCAAAACTGCTGAAAGGATTGTCGGTACCCCCCTACCCACCCTTGAGGACTTGCACGCTGCCAGAACTAAGACAAGGGCGTGCAAAATCCTCTCGGACCCTCCCCACCCCGGTCACCAGCTCTTCCAGCTCCTTCCCTCAGGTAGGCGCTACCGATCAATGCAAACTAGAACTAGTAGACATTCCAACAGCTTCTTCCCTCTTGCAATCAACTTCTTGAACAGCTAACTTACAATTCCATTACAACAAGCTGGCAATTTTTTGACTTGAGTTCGTTGTCACATTTCTGTATTCTGTATTATGTATTACTCGTGCACTCACTGTAGTTGTCTCGCCGTGCTGCACTATTTGCATATAGTGGCCACTCATGCCAGAGTAGTATCTGCTTCATTTGCACACTGATTGAGGAGTATCTGTAACATTTGCACAACCATTGTCCCAGATTATCGCAGTACTCGTCACTTTAAACCGCATACACTCCTTGAAGTCTCAGTGCCCTTTGCACAATGGTCATTGCACCGGACTATTGCGTCATTAGCCATTCGAACTGAGGACTCTGCATCTTTTTGCACAATTGTTGTTTGTTGTTGTTTTTTGTCAATGTCTTTATGTCTCCAAAGTGTTCTGTAAATTGACTGTCTGTTGTACTAGAGCGGCTCCAACTACCGGAGACAAATTCCTTGTGTGTTTTGGACATACTTGGCAAATAAAGATGATTCTGATTCTGATTCTGATTCTGATAATACCCCATCCATTCTCAATGGGGTTTAGATCCGACGAGTTGGCTGGCCGGTCGAGCGCTGTGATGGCACGGGCGTCAAAGCAGGTTTTGGTGCTTCCTGCGGTATGGGCTGGGGCCCAGGTCCTGCTGGAAGATGAAATCCGCATCTCCATACAGATCCTCAGCAGAAGGAATCACGAAGTCCTCTGAAACATTCCGCTCGACTGTTGCGGTGAGCTTGGATTTACGAAAGCGGAGTTTACCAACACCCGCACTGGACATTGCACCCCAAATCACGACTGACTGTGGATATTTCACACTGGACCTCAAGCAGCATGGGTTCTGTTCTTCACCAGTCTTCCTCCAAACCCTTCGACCTTGAATGAAAGGCAAACTTACCGGAAAAGAGGACCTCGGACCGGCGGCCGACAGTCCGGTCCTTCTTCTCCTCGCCCCAGTTGAGACGCTTCCTACGTCGGCTCGGGCTCAGAAGCGGCTCGACCCGAGGAACCCGACAGTTGTAGCCCATCCCCCCGGATGCGTCTGAATGTGGCGGTTTTTGAAGCTGTGACTCCCGTCTCGTGGCACTCTTTCTGGATTCTTGAATCTTCTCTGTTTGATCCTCCGCTGAAGCCCACGATCATCTCGTTTGCCGGTGCATCTTCTCCTGCCACATTTTGTCCTTCAATGATGGTCTTCTGGCCACTTGTCAAGTCTGCAGTCTTCCCCATATGGAATCCAACTCAAGCAATTTAATGACACCTGGGGAAACCTGGGCAGGTGCTTTGATTCGTGTGTGACACTCAGTTTATAACAGTTATGGCCTGCAAAATATGGGCTGATTTCTTCACAGTAGTCGAATTTTGGGAATTCCTGATTTTGTGGGTTTTATGAGCTGGAAGCCCAAATGATGTAAAAATAAACAAATAAATACTTGAAATTGTTTCAATTGCGGGCCCTGAATCTATAATCTCTGAAAGTTTTTGGAATGGAATTATGGAAATAAACTTTTCCATGACATTTACATTTTTTGGAAAGGGGCTGTGTGTATATATATATATACGTGTTAAAGACACACACATTAAATGCACACAAACACACTAGACTTCACCTTGTGACCATGTGACCTCGGACAAGAGTGTGTGCATGTGTGCATTTAATGTGTGTGTGAAGCGATTGCGTGTTATCAGGCTGGCAATGTTTGGTGATAGAGCACACAAGAAGCACAAAGACTGGCCACGCCCCTAACCCTGAACCTATCAGGAGCATTCAGGACTGCGCAGCCTTAATATTTACACTCGGACACACAAGACGCACTTTGGGCACTTTTGTTTGCCCGTGTCAATTATTGGCAGACTTTTATTGTGAAGAACCTCTGATTGAATAGGGCCACTTCGGACGGCCACAAAGAGCACTTCCTGTTGAGCCAGGAAGTCCACCGTCTCACATTAAGACCTGTGAAGACACCTTGACGTTGTGGATTCAGACCAGGTCTAGAATCTACACTGAAGTCAAGAGCCTTTTTTCTTTTGTCCTGTTCGGCTGTTAGGCCGAGCAGAATGGAAGATCTGTATCCCTTTTATGCCGCTTTACAGCTTTACTGTGTCACAGTGGACTTTTTAAGCTTCCGCTGTGGTTGTTTATTGCGAATCGGAGTCATCAGTCGGACAGAACAAAGTTTCTAGAGGGGAGAGCGAAACAAAGACAAAGCAATAATTGTAAACAGTATGAGAGAAGTAAATCCTTACATTATCTACAACAATCAAACATGAAATATGAAATATGAGTGTTGCATGGGGCTGTAATGCTACACGCTGAGAGGGAAGGACAGGACGAGCTAGAAGAGGACAAGGGTCGTGAACCCGGCTGTACAACTGGAGTGTGGTGGGATTAACTATGTCAATTATTAAAGTCTACAGGGCGAGAGTATAAGTGAGGGGATACACAAGCGATTTGCATATTCAGGAGTTATTCGTCGCAATAAGCGCGTGGACCCACACCCAGAGAAAGAGTCCTAGGGGTGTGTCCCTGCGGACACATGCAAGTGAATTGACACCGTTTTACGTGCACAAAGACCGACACAAGTGTCCTGTAAGTGCTGTGGCCCCCAACCAATCAATCAAAGGGGTACACCCGAGAGCAGCCCGGTGGACGGGACACGTCCCACATCGAGGGACCCGGGGCGCCGGCGACTGGCCACCCGGTGGGGGCCGCAGGGACCCAATGCCACTCCCCCAGCCAAAACCCTCCACCCCACACGCCCCGCCGCCCCCAGGCCCGCGATGCAGCCAGTCCCCGCCCAGCCCAAGGAGGGGAGAGTGTCCCTTTTTTGTTGGAAAGGAGGGCGGCGGACCCAGGGAGCAGCCACGGGCCATGAGAGGCGAGCCCCAACGCCAAGCAGTCATCCAGCCCGGGGGGGCCCCGCCTCATGAGCACCGCCATGCAACTAAGTGAGAACCCACCTCCTCCCCTAAAGTCAAGAGCCATGAGTCAAGCATGAAGAGTCCTGAATCTGGAGTTTGCAGTCAAAACTGTAGCATCAAGGGTACAGAAAGAGGACTCAAAGTCTAGCGTGTAGAGTCTAAATATTAAATCAATTGTCCGGAAGTAAGAGTCAAGTGTATGGAGTCTAAAGTCAAAAGCCTAGAGTTCACTGCCAACAGTCCATAATCAAGAGTTAAGAGGGAATATTCTGCAGCCTCCAGTCAAGAGCCTGGTTACAAGAGTTAAAAGTCCAGAATTAATAGTCTACAGTTTAGCATCCCAAAAAAAAATCAAAACTCAGGAGTGTAGAATCTAAAGGCTTGAGTCAAAAGTCCAGATTCAAGGGCCTTGAGGCAAGAACCAGAATCGAGATTTAAGAGTCAAACGCCTTGATTCCAGAATCAAGAGTCTGGCATCAAGACTCTAAAGTTTACCATCCCCGAACAAGAATCAAAGTTTTCATCCATCCATCCATTTTGTGAGCCGCTTATCCTCACTAGGTTCGCGGGCGTGCTGGAGACCTATCCCAGCCGTCATCGGGCAGGAGGCGGGGTACACCCTGAACTGGTTGCCAGCCAATCGCAGGGCACATACAAACAAACAACCATTTGCACTCACAGTCACACCCTACGGGCAATTTAGAGTCTCCAATTAATGCATGTTTTTGGAAACCGGAGTGCCCGGAGAAAACCCACGCACGCACGGGGAGAACATGCAAACTCCACATAGGCGGGGCCGGGGATTGAACCCCAGTCCTCAGAACTGTGAGGCTGACGCTCTAACCAGTCGGCCACCGTGCCATCAATCAAAGTTTTAGATTGTGGAATCTAAAGAAAATAGCCTTGAGTTGAGAACCAGAGTCAAAGAGTCTGGTGAATCAAGAGTTAAGAGTCCAAAGCAATGCGCTTTGAGTCCAGAATCAAGAAGAGTCTGGAGTCAAGACATTAAGAGTTCATACTCCAAAAATTAGACTCTACAGTCTTATTTACAGTGGGTACGGAAAGTATTCAGACCCCCATTAAATTGTTCACTATTTGTTATATTGCAGCCATTTGCTAAAATAATTAAAGTTCATTTTTATCCTCATTAGTGTACACACAGCACCCCATATTGACAGGAAAAAAAACGGAATTGTTGAATTTTGTACAGATTTATTAAAAAAGAAAAACTGAAATATCACACAGCCATAAGTATTCAGAGCCTTTGCTGTGACACTCGTATATTGAACTCGGGTGCCGTCCATTTCTTCTGATCATCCTTGAGATGGTTCTACACATTCATTGGAGTCCAGCTGTGTTTGATTAAATAAGAAGAGAAATAAGGTTCTCTGGTCTGGTGAGACCAAGACAGAACATTTTGGCCTTAACTCCAAGAGGTATATTTGGAGAAAAGCAGGCACTGCTCATCACCTGTCCGATCCAGTCCCAACAGTGAAGCACGGTGGTGGCAGCATCATGCTGTGGGGGTGTTTTTCATCTGCAGGGACAGGTTGTCAAGTACAGGGATACCCTGGACGAAAACCTTCTCCAGAGTGCTCAG